>NC_045434.1:50203377-50230414 GCF_002776525.5 Piliocolobus tephrosceles | reverse complement strand
GATGGATGGATGGATGGATGGATGGATGGATGGATGGATGGATGGATAGATGGGTGGGTGGATGGATAGATGGGTGGGTGGGTGGATGAATGAGTAAATGAAGTTTCTTAGTAAAAAACTTTTTAGTCTTTTAAGGGTCTCCTATTTAAAAAATTATTCCTACAGGGTCATATTCACTCACCCCTGATGGGAACTAAGGACAATTTACAAATGGCAGAATAATCCTTGACGGTTGAGGCACAGCAAGAAACCAGGGATGCTGAAAAGGAAACTGCCAGAGATAAATTGCCTGTATTTCTCTGTTTTGCATGAGCCAGACCTGTAGGTGCCTGGACTGAAGCCCAGACCTTTCCAAAGACTTGCTCAAGTAGCATAATTTTTAGTGCCTAAGAAATACAGAATCCAAAGGCCTTAAGAAAACCAAAAAATACTTTAACAGAATAATAGTCATATTCTTAACTTTTACTCCTTCCACGCCTCTTAAACACCCAAACTGGGCTATATAATTTGTTGTAGACATGTACATAAAACACAGAAAAATATACAAAAACAATTTTTCCTACCCTTTACTCATTGTTCAACATACAAGTACAAAAGCCTATTCATTTTACTGCATTTGCATTTAATGATGTTCATGGCCAGGAGGACAGTGAGGAAAAAAACAATCATTTTCAAATTATTGGTCACTCAGTATTTAAGTACTTCAGTGACAAATTTTTACAAAAGTTATGATACTGTTAACAAAGATCTTCATTACTAGTGTCCATCATGGGAACTATTACGTAAATATACACAAACATAGGAGAGGCTTCCACATGGCATGTTTATTCTGCTGCATTCAAAGAATAACCAAGAGTATGTAGAAAATACATGCTAACATTTATTATACAACTCAAAGTACCTGAAAGAGGACCTAATTTTAAACTTATGGCAACATTTCCAAGATTTTTTCCTGTCTGCTTTTCTCTTATTCTAAGAGACTTTTTTCTCCTACTCTGATCCTACGGAATTCTGGTGCTCCTTTCTCATATCACTGATATAAATGGATGCAGCCTCCCTGTTTCCTTCAGTGTTCCCTTTATTTTAGGTAGCATCATCCTAGTTCTTCAACCCAGCAACTGGCCAGCCAGCAGGAATTCTTTCCCCTAAATAATTGTGGATTTGGAAAGCTGGGAAATAGGTATCATTTTTAAGACAAGATTTAGATAAATGGTTGCCATCGGTACAATATTATATCCGCCCCCCAAATATTGATAGTCAGTTTTAAGATTTCACTTTAAATGTATCAATTGAATTTTTCAATAAGTTTGGAAGAGTACAAATCAAGTTTCACACTGATTATCACCAAATAGATACTTTTTTTTTTTTCTTTTTGGGGCTTGATAATATTTTAGAATTTCTTGGATAGTAACAAGAGATTTTCCCTTTATAACTTTCAAAATGGCGACTTGAACAGTTTCAAGTTTCAAATTATTGCAAAGTTTCTATCAAGTACTTTCTCTCTTGTCTTCTTGGAACTCTTCTATATTTTGCCATATTTTTATTGAATAAACAGCCACCCCTCACTGAAACAATTAATTCATTCATGCTTTAACTTAACTTTTCAAGTAATCTCTCACTTTTTTCTCAACATTTTGGATCTGAAGAGAATGGGGAAGTGTGAATCTCTTATTTCTTCTCTCCTCCTCCTTCAGAGTTTATTTTAGACGTTTTTCTTCATTGCATCTTCAAGAATAGATGGTCTATTTGTGCTCATTAGCAAACTTCTGATTGCTTAGCAATTCCCTTAGGCTGAGGAAAGATTAGCCTTTTTTTTTTTCTTCCTCCGCAAACTTAAAGTTATGCATCTTGCCTGTCTGCCATCTTTATAGTATTCCGGATAGAAGAAAAGAAAAAAGATGTCAGGAAAAAGGCAGATCCCAAAATAAAAGCAATTAACCACCGAGACAGATTATTTTCCTTCAGATATCATCCTGGGATACAAAAGCTCCTGGTGGCATTCCTGGTGACAAAATTCTCAGCATGCCTCTGACCTGACAGAAGAGAAGCCCAGTGGAGCCAAAGTTTACAAACTAATCCAAAAGAATCTTAAACACAAGGTGAAGAACGCAACACAATACAGTCTTTGAATCCCTAAATGATCTGGTTTCTATTTTCCTAAGTTAATGTTGAGTTCCACGTGGGGCCCAATTTTTACCTTATCTAAAGCAGTTCTGCTGTTTCTTCAAGGCCATGCTTCCAGGCAAGTGGACAGAGGGGCTGATTCCTCTGCTCCACATGACCATATGCCTCATGCTGGTTTTATTATAGAAAGACAATACACCTACGTAAAGGGAAATTCATCAATTGATATAAGGTAATTTTTTCAAATACCATTCTCATTTATTTTGTTCCCAGTGCTATACATTCAGATGGGACATTTTGGCTTAAATAAAATTATTCTGAAATACATTTTATATGACTATCATAAAATACAGTAAAGCACTGAAAAAGCTCTGGTTTCTCCTGCCTGGGTAGCAGCTGAGACACAGGTATTCTGACATATAAAACCAGGTAACATCTCTTCCCATGAGAAATTGAGTGTTTTGTTCTGCTTTTATATACACTGCTTTACATAGAGTAGAAAATGAGGTGCCATGTAAAGGCAAGATGTATTGGAGCAAGATTGGGAGCTCTGCAAGAGATAAGACCAAAAGGAGAGAGGATCTGGGGAAACGAATGACTCTGATATCACAAACGAGAGTTGGCAACGGGGCCAGAGACACACAGTGGCCGCTGGAACTGGAGCCTGTCCTTACCCAACTCTACTCACAGCAGGTGTGCACTCAGGTACATAAGACAGATTTGAAGCACAAAGAGTTATCCTACCAAGTGCAAATACTTCAGGGATGCAAGCAAGCCTGTGGAGGGACCCCATGATGCAGAAGACATCAGTGTTTATCTCACTTCAAAAAAAACTGCTGAGTATTCCTGGCACCAAAACAGTTGAAAGCAAAAGTGACTGAGGTAAAACACAGGGGATTTTGTTTGTTTTGTAAAGTAAAGAAAGAAGAGGTTACAGAGAACTATAAGATATGAATGGGGCCAGATAATACGTGATAAAATCGGCAGACTAATTCATGAGGTTCATGTAAGACTTCTAACATCCAAAGAAACATCCTAGAGACACCTGTTACCACGTGAGTTGCAGGCCACAAGAAGCTACATGTGGACCTGATGGAAAAAAATGCACATCACACAGGGATTCTAAACTTTGCACTCGATGTGTAATTAGGATGGATTTCAGGTTTTCTCTTTGGAGAAAGAGGTAAATGTGCTCTGTATATACAAAGAAGGGTTCATGATAGATACCTGGTGGCCAGAGAAGAGGACTATAGTAGGGACAGACTAGCTGTTTAGGCTCCCATTCCAAGGTCCAGAGCCATCACTGTAAAGTGACTTCCACACCAAGGACTACATTTCCCAACCCTCCAATGTGGGCCCTGTAAGTGAGTAGGAGGCTATGTGTTCTAGGCAGGAGCTAGATACAGCACCTCCGCACCTGGTTCAAAATAACTTGTAGTATAATTCTTCCCTATCTGCCATCTGGAAGTCATGTATGGAAGAGGTGATTTTATCAGCCCATGTCTGTGAATACTCCATGAAAGAAAATTGCCACCACCTCTCCACCACCACCAAGAGAATTTTTGTAAGAAATAAATTTCACCTAATTAAGACGCTGAGATTTCAGAGTTCATCCATCTATTAAGCAGCTAATATGAGCACAAAACCTTTCATGAAACTGAATTTTGGAATTACCCAGTAATCCAAAAAGTGAACAGAGGATGCAATTTATTCAATTTCAATAAATATGATAGCACATTAAATTATAAGTGATTATAGTTTTAATACACAGAAATTTCACATATAAAAGTCGTGTAGGAATTCTATATCCAGCATTATAGCAAGATATCCTCTGACCTAATATCTTTTAAGATGCAGGATTTAAAAATATCTTTTAAAATTCATCTAACCTAGCAAGAAAGTGGGGAAACTCTGAAAGGCAAAAAGTGACAAGAAAAGAGCTAATCCAGAGAGAGACCAAGTATTGAAACCACCAGTGGATTTCCAAAAAGCATCTGCAGATCACTTGGTTCTCACTGATAAACGTGAGATTGAGAAAACAAAGCTGAAGGATCCCAGAAGATGAGATGTCAAATTACAATCCTCCAAAAAGTTGGTACTCAAAAGAGATGACAACTCAGTGAAAGAGTGAACTACATAAATAAAAGCACCTATGAAGGAAGACAGTGACGAAAATTGCCTGACTAGGCCTAGGCCATCGGTGCAGAGAAAAAAATGTCTTGCCTGAGAATTGCTAACAATAAAGCAAACTTCATAACAGATGCGAGATCAGACTTTACATTACTTTTATGACCTGAAAAAGCTTGAGTAGAGAATAATTTAAAGTAGACCAAATTGTAGTGCTCTCAGATGCTAGACAGAGGCAAACAAATGCTCTCTGGAGAAATGACATTAACCCCAGACCCCAAAGAATTCCCACAGATAAAAGTCTCAACAAGCGTAAGCTCACAATTGAAACACACAAATCACAACTGGAAACAAGCCTTGTGACTGAGACTTAAACAACAAATCAATTTCACAAAAACTGCAGGTGTTTACATTATCAGACACTATGTAAAATATGAATAATTAATGTTAAAAAAGAACAAAGGGTCATATCTTATTTCAGGCTACTATAACAAATTACCATAGACTTAGTGGCTTAAACAACAAATATTTATTTTCACAGTTCTGGAGACTAGAAGTTCAAGAATAGGGTACCAACATGGTCAAGGTATTAGTGAAAACTGTCTTCCTGGTTACAAAATCACATGGCCTTCTTGGTGTATGCATGCAGAGAGATCTCCTGTCTCCTCCTCTTTTCCTAAGATGCCTGTGAGAGCTCTTCCCTCATGACCTCATCTAATCCTAATCACCTCCCACAAGCCCCACCTGCAAATACCATCACATTGGCGATTCAGGTTTCAACACATGAATTTGGGGGGACGCGGACACTCAGCCTACAGCAGTTAGTAAAAGAATATAATGGCAGAATAAGCAACTACCAAAACTATGAACCAGCAGGTATGCGAAACAGTTAAGTAGAAAGGATGAGTATAATATTAAAGTGAGAAATTCAAAGGAAGGGTTAAATAACTTACTTGATACAGCAGGAAAGAAAGGAAGTTCAAAGATAGAGAGCTAAAGGTTGAATGCAGAATGAAACACAAAGAGACAGATGGAAAATATGACATCTGAGATGTTGGGAAATGAAGTGCAGAGTGAGAAGTTGTAATAAAGATCTATTAACAATGTGGTGGTGCCTCCTGTAGTCCCAGCTACTTGGGAAGCTGAGGCAGGAGAATCAAGTCAAGACTGCAGTAAGCCATGATCATACCACTGCACTCTAGCTTGGGTGACAGTAAAACCCTATCTCACATACAGTAAAAAAAAAAAAAAAAAACTACTAAGATTTTCAGAAGATCCTACAAAGAATGGAACAGAAGCTCTAACAGAAGAAATATTGATGGGGAGCTGACAAAAGACACCCATCCAAAGACTTAGGTATCCCAGAACATCTTAAGCCAGATTAACAGAAAGAAATCCACACCTAGACTCACAGTAAACCAAAAAGGATTTTAAAAGATCTTTAAAGTAGCTAGAAAAGTAGAACAATGAAACTGAAAGCTGACGGCTCGAAAACTGAAATAAAAGCTGGAAGGTGCCAAATATATATACATAATTCTTAATCTCCAAAGGATTTTCAACAAGGATGCCAAGACCATTCAATGGAGAAAGGACAGTCTCTTCAACAAATGGTGTTGAGAAAACCGAATATCCACAGGCAAAAGAATGTAGTTGGACCCTTACTTTACATCACATTCAAAATTTAACTCAAAGTAGATCCAAGACCTAAAAGATCTAAACTGTAAAACATAAAAGGAAAAATAGGGGAAAATCTTCATGACATTGGATTTGGCAAGGATTTCTTGGATATAAAAACAAAAGCACAGGCAACAAAAGTAAAAGCTTCTGTGCAAAGGACACAATCCACAGAGTGAAAATGCATCCTACAGAATGGGAGAAAATATTTGCAAATCATGTATCTGATAAGAGGTTAATATCCAGAATATAACAAAAACACCTTTAACAAGAAAACAGTCCAAGTTTTTTAAATGGACAAGTCCTTTGAATAAACATTTATCCAACGATATATAAATAACCATGTATATGCAAAGGGACCCAATGTTACTAATCATTAGGAAAATGCAAATCAAAACTCCAGTGAGATATCACCTCACACCCACTACGAACTCTATCAGAAAAAAAAAAAAAAATAGAAGTTAAATGTTGGTAAGGAGAGGAAAAAATTGGCAAGGATGGCAAAAACTGTTGTATAGTGTTAGTGGGAATGTAAAATTGTACCGCCACTATGAAAGATATCCCTAAAAAAAAAACGGAATTGCCATATGACCCAGGAATTCCACATCTGAGTCTCTATTCAAAAGAATTGAAAGCAAGATCTCAAAGACTTATTTGCACACCTATGTTTGTAGCAGCACTATTCACAATAGCCAAGTGGTGGAAATAACCTAGGTGTTCATTAGCAGATGAATGGATAAACATATTGTGGTATATACATACTGATATGGTTTGACTGTATTCCCACCCAAATCTCATCTTGAATTCCCCATGTGTTGTGGGAGGGACCCAGTGGGAGGTAATTGAATCATAGGAGATCTTTCCTATGCTGTTCTCATGATAGTGAATAAGTCTCATGAGATCTGATGGTTTATAAGGGTGATTTTCCCCACACAAGTTCTCTCTCTCTGCCTGCTGCCATTTACATAAAATGTAACTTGCTCCTCATTGCCTTCCACCATGATTGTGAGGCCTCCCCAGCCATGGGGAACTGTAAGCCCATTAAACCTCATTCTCTTGTAAATTGCCCCATCTCCGGTGCGTCTTTATCAGCAGTGTGAAAACAGACTAATACACATACAATGGAATATTATTCAGACTTAAGAAGAAAAGAAATTCTGGCCACATCCTACGATACAGATAAATCTTGGAGACACTATGCTAAGTGAAATAATCCAGTCACAAAAGACAAGTGTTAAGAGTCTTCCCTTATCCTCAGGAGATACATTCCAAGACCGCTGGTAGATGCCTGAAACCAAGGATATTAGTGATGCCTATGTATATGGTGTTTCTTCCTGTACATTCATACCTACAATAAAGTTTATACATTAGGCACAGTAAGAGATGAATAACTAATAATAAAATAGTACAGTTATAACAATATGTATCACTGCTCTTGTACTTTGGGGCCATTATTAAGTAAAAAAAGGGTTACTTGAAAACAAACACTGCAATACCTGGACAGTCGATCTGATCACTGAGATGGCTACTAGGTGCCTACCAGGCAGGTAGCATATGTGGAATGGCTATGCTGGACAAAGGAATGATTCACATCCTGGACAGAATGGGACAAGATTTCATCACAGTACTCAGAATGTCACCCCATTTAAAACTTGTGAATTATTTATTTCTGGAGCTTTTTATTTAATATTTTCAAACCACAGTTAACAGCAGGTAACAAACTACAAAAAGTGAAACCACAAGTAAGGGGAGTCTACTGTACTGTATAATTCCTCTTATATGAGGTATCTAGAGTAGTCCGATTCATGGAACCCATTCACAGAAACAGAAAGTAGAACGGTGGTTGTCAGAGCCTCGGGGGACGGGGAAAGGGGGAGTTGTTCAATGAATCAAGAGTTTCAGTTTTGAAAGATGAAAATGTTCTGGAGATCAGTCACCCAACAATATGAACATACTTAAAACTACTAAAAATGACTGGGAGGTAAAAATTATAACAATTTAACTTAGAAAAAGTTAAGACTACAAACTTCATTTTTTCTGTTTTTTCCACAACAAACCTTTTTAATAAAATTAAATACAGTCAATCACGTGTTGCTTAGGTGATTTTGTCATTGTGCAAACAACATAGAGTGTATTGCCACAAACCTAGATGGTATAGCCTACTACACGCCTAGGCTATATGGTTTAGCCTATTGCTCCCAGGCTACAAACATGTACAGCGTATTACTGTATTGAATACTGTAGGCAATTGTAACATGACAATTATTTGTGTGTCTAAATATATCTAAAGATAGAAAAGGTAACACACTGTGCTACGTTAAGACAGCTGCCACATGCCACAGGACTTTCTCAGCTCCCTTATAATCTTTCTGGACCCCTGTTGTACTTGCAGTCTGCAGTCCAAAACATCGTTATGTGGTACATGACTGTGTATAATTCATTATCTATAATCAATTACCAAACTATCAGACAAGAATGAGGGGAAAACTCAGACAATAATTACTCAATATTTCTTACCAATTATTCTGCTCAGTTATTATACTTTATATAAAAGATGTATATATATATTTTAAGAATAAGACCAGTGAACCTGCCACCATTTAAAGAAACAGAGTATTATCAATATCCCTGAAGCCCCCACTTCCCTAATTGCATATACCTCCTTTGTCCCTCTCTTCGGAGGCAGCCACTATCCTTACTTCTATGTTAATTATTCCCTTATTGTTCTTTATGGTTTAAACTCACATGAATTTCCTATCTACATGTTGCTCAGTGTCAGCTGCTTTTAAAATTTTAAATGAAATTCTGTGTGTATATTTTTAATGCACCTTTGGTTTCATACTAATATATGTAGCTCTAGTCATTTTCACATTATAAATTATTCCATCATATGATGCGATACATCTATTGTAAATGTAGATGTACATTTGGCTTGTTCCTATATTTTTTGTTTTTAAGGATGTTGCTTTGAACATTGATGCATCTCCTGACATATGCGTGTTTCACCAAGCTATAGAGCTATGTGTTAGAGTGTTCACTCATTTTACTTAAGTGAAATGCAAAACTATTTCCAAAGTGGTTTTACAATCGATACTTCAACCCGAAGTATAAAAGTTGTCATTTTTTAAAAGTAACACTTCTGTTTAAATTATATTACATAAAAATTGATATTTTTCCTGCAATGTGGAACGTCTATGTCGTACAGCCACAAATAATTCATTTGATGTATTTCTTTACTGTTTGTCATTGAATTTTCATTTACAAATAGCCCTGTCTCTCCTATATGTTCAAATTTTTCCAGTTCCAGGCAACTTCCACTGATACTGTAAGAACCATGAATATATTCTCCTCTGACATTATTTAAAATAAGAATTTGAGTCAGATGCGGTGGCTCATGCCTGTAATCTCAGCATTTTGGGAGGCCAAGGCAGGTGGTTCACTTGAGATCAGGAGTTCCAGACTAGCCTGGCCAACATGGTGAAACCCTGTCTCTACTAAAAATACAGAAATTAGCCAGGCATGGTGGCACAAACCTGTAGTCCCAGTTACTTCAGACACTGAGGCTGGAGAATTTCTTGAGCCCAGGAGGTAGAGGTTATAGTGAGCCAAGAGCATGCCACTGCACTCCAGACTGGGCAAAGGGATTGAAACCGTGTCTAAAAAAAGCAACACGAATTTGGTTCCAACAGTTTTATGTCTCCACTCCCATGTTTACTGCAACACTATTCAACTATTCACAACAGCTAAGATTTAGAAGCAACCTAAGTGTCCATCAACAGATGAATGGATAAAGAAAATGTGGCCAGGTGTGGTGGTTCACACCTGTAATCCCAGCACTTTAAGTGGGTCAAGGTGGGAGGATTTATTGAGCCAAGGAGTTCGAAAGGAACCTTGGCAACATAGTGAGACCTCATCTCTACAAAGTAAAAAAATTAGCCAGGCATGGTGGTGCACGCCTGTAGTCCCACCTACTCAAGGGGCTGAGATGGGAGGATAGCTTGAGCCTGGGAGATCAAGGCTGTAGTGCACCATGATTGCTGCCATTGCACTTTAGCCAGGTGATAGAGACTATTTGGAAAAGAGAAAGAAAGAAAATGTGGTACATATATACTATTCAGCCATAAGAAAAGAATGAGATCCTATAATTTGCAACAGCATGGATGGAACTGGAGGACATTATGTTAAGTTAAATAAGCCAGGAACAGAAAGACAAATTTCACATGTTATCACTCATCTATGGAAGCTAAAAAAGGTAAAATAATTCAATTCATGAACATAGAGAGTAGAATGATGGTTACTAAAGGCTGGGAAGGATAGTAGTGGTAGAGGGAGAATGGGGATGGCTAATGGGGAGTAGGTACAAAAATATTAATAGATAGAATGAATGAGACTTGATATTTGATAGCACAGCAGGGTGAGTACAGTCAACAATAACTTATATACATTTTTAAATAACCAAAAGAGTATAACCGGATTGTTTGTAACACAAAGAAAGGATAAATGCTTGGGGTGATGGATGTCCCATTTACCCTATTACACAGTGTATACCTGTATCAAAATATCTCATGTACCTCATATATACACCTACTATGTACCCACAAACATTAAAAGAATTAAAATTTAAAAATAAGGCATAGAAGAATCCGAAGACAATGCTTGTCTTTAAAAACAGTTTTATGATCAGGACTTAGAAGTGGGTTTTGCAAAGACTGATCATTATCCTCTGAGAAAAAGAAAAATATATATGGTAGCACCATACTATTTCACCAGAGTTACATAATTGGACTGCTTAGGTCCCAGTCTTTGACTCCATCAGTCTATATGCTTTACACAGCTTGACACAGAAAACACCAGGCATTTGTATTCTAGTCCTATCTCTGACTCTAAGTATCTATGTGACTTTAATCGAGAGATTTCACCTCATTTATTGGTGAAATGAAAGATTAATAATCTCAAAGGCTTGTTTCATCTGGAAAATTCTATTATTCTGTGCTATTATGTCACTAGCTGGCAATTAGCAGGCTTTTATCCTGCAAAGGTTTTTTCTATGGCTTTTATTGTGTTGCTCTCTAATTGAATATGGATGGGTGTGTGATCATCAGTTTTCTGTAAGACCCACCACTCCTAACACTTATATCCTGACCCAAACGTTCAAGCTGCCTCCTTGGACTTGAAACACTTGAGTTTTCAAGCACTGCTCTATAGTAAATATTTTTATCCATTGAGAAACCCTAATATTTATACAACAACTAGTTCTTTAGAGTGTACCTTAGAGTTGATTGTTTTCATGGGCTTTACTTCATGTATTTTCACGTGCATTCTACGTCACAGTCGTCCTGATGATCCTTTCCACTATGGAATATGTAGAGCATCTTTCCATTGCCCAAGTATTAGCAAAAACAAGTCAAAATGTCTTCTTTAATAACCCAAAACAATGTCATACACGCAAATGCTGTGGTGCCTCACTTCATGAAGAAAGCCCAGAATTCAAGTTGCCAGCTTCCCACTGGTGATTGGCACAGTAAGCCAGGCTATAGGGAAATGAAGTGGGATCAGATGCTCTTCAGCAAGTGTCTAGCTCTGCCCAGAACCACTCTGAAAGCCTCCTCCAGACAATGCGGAGGAGCCAAGCCGAACATATGCTCGCAGAGGGGGAGTCAGGAAACAACTAGGACATCAACATCCACATCTTGGCATGAGCTACTAACCCTTAAACATTTCCAGCTTCGCTCTATAGGGAAAAGGAAAGGAAGCTCCACATTTCAGCAATTTCAATGACATGTCCCAAAACATACTTCCCCAAATTCACAACCCCTGAGAGGAGTCCACACACGATATTTGCAATTTGGCACTGTCTCAAAACATTGCCTATCTTGTGTTAATGTGTTTATTTGCTTTTAAAAGATTGTCTTGTTCACCCGCAAGCAGTCAAAAGAACACACAGTATTGTCAGCCAGATTGGCTGTAACCATTATTATAACCTTTACTATATCTGCTGACATTCTGTTTTTGTTCCCAGTCCAGATGTCATGTATAATGGAGTATATTCTCTCATTATGTGCGTGTTTAGGAATGCCAACATAATTCAACGGACTGCTTGATATTTCAGGAAAGTACGTTTTTGTAAATTATTCAAATTTTCCATAAACCAGCTACGAAACAGGGCATTCACTACCTAATTTCTCCTGGAGCTTGCCCTAGATACAATGTTAAACTAAGCTGAAAAATTATATGGTTTCCTATCGACTGAATTGGCTGAAACATATCATAAGGTAGTAGTAAAAGGCTATTTTACTATCCTTCTGAATAAGAATACAATTTGGTGGGAGAAATCTTAATCCTGAATCTCCAATTTAATGAGGGAAAGCTACGTAAAACTAGCTTCAAACCACACCACAGAGCCTTGCAGACAAGAAAAAAAAGGTGGGGGGGTCAATTTTATAACACCATCAAGGAATCCCTACTTGAATTTTTCTAGGCATGTTGGGGGCACATCACAGAAGGAACTACCCATTTTTCACTTTCCTTAACTTTTATTTCAGGTTCAGAGGAACATGTACAGGTTACATAGGTAACTACATGTCTTGGGCTTTTGGTGTACAGATTATTTCATCACCCAGATAGTAAGCATAGTACCTGATAGTTTGATCCTCTCCCTCCTCACCTTCCACTCTATAGTAGGCCCTGGTCTCATTTGTTCTACTCTTTGTGTTCATGTGTTCCCTTTGTTTGGCTCCCACTTATGAGAACATGTGATATTTGATTTTCTGCTCCTGAGTTTAGTTAGGATAATGGCCTCCAGCTCCATCCATGTTGCTACAAAGAACATGATCTCATTTTTTTTAATGGCTTCATACTGTTCCATGGAGTGTATGTACCACATTTTCTTTATCCAGTCTATCATTCATGGGCATTTAGGTTTATTCCATGCCTTTGCTATTGTGAATAGTGCTGTATTTAACGTACATGTGTGTATGTGTCTTTATGCTAGAATGATTTATATTCCTTTGGATATATACTGAGTAATGGGATTGCTGGGTCAAATGGTAATTATGTTTTAAATCATGAGAACTCGATACACTGCCTTCCACAGTGGTTGAACTAATTTACATTCCCATCAGCAGTATATGAGCATTCCCCTTTCTCTGCAACCTCACCAGCATGTTACTTTTTTGCCTTTTTTAAGTGTAAATAGCCATTCTGACTGGTGTAAGATGATATCTCATTGTGGTTTTGATTTACATTTCTCTAATAATTGTGATGTTGAACATTTTTTCATATGCTTCTTGGCCACCTGTATGTCTTCTTTTGAAAAGTATCTGTTCATGTCCTTTGCTTGCTTTTCCAGGGGGTTGTTTTTTGCTTGTAAATTTAAGTCTTTTATAGATACTGGATATTAGACCTTTTTCAGCTGTTTAGTTTGGAAGTATTTTCTCCCATTCTGTAGCTTAGGGTTAAGCTGTTGCCCTTTTTTTTTTTTTTTTTTTAAGATAGGGTCTTGCTCTGTCACCCAGGTTGGAGTGCAGTGGCACAATCTCGGCTCTCTGCAACTTCCACCTCCCGGGTTCAAGCAGTTCTCCTGCCTCAGCCTCCTAAGTAGCTGGGATTACAGACACTCGCACCATGGCTGGCTAATTTTTATGTTTTTTTTTTTAGTAGAGATGGGGTTTCACCATGTTGGCCAGGCTGCTCTTGAACTCCTGACCTCAAGTGATCTACCCACCTTGACCTCCCAAAGTGCTGGGATTACGGGTGTGGACCACCACACCGTGTTGATGTTTCTTTTGCTATGCAGGAGTTCTTTAATTAGGTCCCATTTGCTCATTTTTGTTTGTGATACAATTGCTTTTGGTAACTTCATCATTTTCTATTTTCAATAAAACTCCCTCACCACTGTTTGAAAACCATTTTTTTAAAATTTACTAATGGCCCTCCTTTTGCCAACCCAATGGTCAATTATCTGTCCTCCTATTAGATATCCTGCAGCATTTTGACACATTTGGCTAATTCTGTCATCTCTGTATTCTCTAACCATCTGCGTCACTTTGATTCTCCAGAATTTTTCCCTATCACATTGCTTTCTATCTTTCAGTCTACTTTGTTGACCTCCTTCATTCTCAGATTTGTTCAATTATCCACTATTTCTCTTTTTGGCCCTCTTCTCTTTCTAGTCTCCCTAGACAATCTCATCCCATTTATAGTTTCCAATAGCAAATAGCATCCATATTTTGATGATTCCCCAGATTCAAATATTTAGTCCCAATCTCCCCCACTAAACCCTAGACTTGTATATCCAACTACTCTACATCTCTATTTGAAAATCTAATATACACCTCAAATTTAATGTATCATAAAAAGAATTCTTGATTTTCTAAAGTCACTTTTTCCCTGGTCTTCTCAATCTCAGAAATGATATCATCCACCCTGTTGATCAGACTAAAACCTTTGTATCATCCTTCATTCTTCTGTTTCTCACAGCCCAAATCCATCTACCAGGACATTGGGCCAGTTCTACCAACAAATAAACCTAGAATCTGACCACTTCTCACCATTTTCACTGCTATAATTTTAATTCAAGACATCATCAACTCTCACTCAAGCTAACATAATCCTGGTGGGTTCTCTGTTTCCACTCTCTTCTGAGGGTTCAATTCTCCATGCAGTAGCCAAATGATTTTTATAAAACAAAAATTGGGTTATACCTCTACTAACAACAATCTAACAGTTTCCCATGCAAAAAATAAAATCTAAATCTGAATCTAACTCACTAACATCAGCGTCCACCACTTCTCACTTTGTCCACTACTCTTTGTTCACAGTGAACTTTGCCTTCAAACACAAAAAGGTCATCCCCACTTTTCGTCTCTGCATTTGTCATTTCTTCTGACTGTGTCATTCCTTTCCAGGTGTCTACATGACTGACTGACTCTCTCTCATGCTGATCTCAGCTTAAATGTCACTTCCCAGAGAAGCCTCCTGTATCAGCCTAGCTAAAATAACCCATTACTGGCTGAGCACAGTGACTCACACCTATAATCCCAGCACTTTGGGAGGCCAAGGCAGGCAGATCTCTTTGAGGTCAAGAGTTCAAGACCAACCTGGCCAATATGGCAAAGCCCTGTCTCTACTAAAAACATAAAAATTAGCTGGGTGTGGTGGTACATGCCTATAATCCCAGATATTTGGGTGGCTGAAGCATGAAGATTATGTAAACCCAAGAGGAGGAGGCTACAGTGACCCGAGATTACGTCACTGGACTCCAGCCTGGGTGATACAGCAAGACTCTAAATAAACCCTTACTTTCTAACCGAACTTTATCTTATTTTCTTCTTGGTAATTTTCAAACCCTTAAAGTATGCTTTTTGTTCATTTTATTTTTTATTTACTGCCTGTTCTCCCCATGGAACGAAACTATTATTAGTAGGACCTTGGATATTTTACCATTTTATTAGCAGCTCATAGAACAGTACTCACCACATAGTATATTCTCAACAAATGAAAAAACAAAGTAAACATCTGAAAATGTTTCTAAGAGGTCATGTTCATTTTGAGTCAAATATTACCAAAGTACAGTATTTTCTGAAATCCTAGAAAGCAGAATTATGTTAAAACATCGGAAAATTCAAGAAGAAGCAACTGTTGCATATTTTTTTAAAAGTACTTGAATACCTAATATTGAGTGATAATTTTTCTGTTGTTAGCCACCTTATCTTCAATAATCAGCCTCTGCCATTTTGTTCAATATCACAAGAATTCTATTGATCACTGGCACTAGATATGAGTCCTACTGATGTCATTCTTTCATGCCGTCTTCCCTCTACTCCCACCCACAGGACCACCTTATTATTCAACAATATGGTTTGCAGACAATTTGTCAGATTAAATCCTCATCAATGTTTCTTAAAAATATCTCTAGCTTTAATTTCATCTATTGCAATGAGTAAAGCTAGAATGAATGGGGCACACTCCTTTAAGTCCTTGGAGAGCACAAAGGGCGCAAGTCCAAAGCATGAAACATACAGCATAGACAAGCCTCTGGGACTCAGACCACCTACACTCAGAATTGGTTCAACAATTGCAACTTGGCCAAGTCACTTGACTGCTCACTCTAAGCCTGTTTCTTCTCTAATTTGGGGATATGTAGCTCATAGGGTTGTTGTCAGGATTAAAAAAACATATCAGAGAGACTTCTCAGAAACTGAATTTGGTGCCCTCTGGGAAGAAGTTGAGGTTGTTAGGCAGCTAGAACTAGATATAAGTAATTGGCACTCAACATTTTTTCCTTCCTGAAAAGTAAATGCCACATTCCCCAGACACTTCTGTAGTCGGAGTTCCAGATGAAATTAGATCCAACAATGTGATATAAAATTTGCTGCTGGGTGGCAGCTATGAGTGTGCCCTGAACCAGTGTCCCAGTCTCAACCCTAACTCCTCCAACCTTTCCCCATTTCATGAACACCTAATCATCCGTATTAAACCCCTTTCTCTCTGAAACACATAATGTGATTCCTGAGTCCTGCATTGAAATCTTATTTATATATATTTAATAACAAATAATACTTAAGGAACACAACTATATACCAGGCATTGGTCTAAGCTTTTGCATATATTAATTAATGTAATATCCTAACAATCCTTTGAGGTAGATACAATTATTATCATGGTTTTGCAGATAAAGAAATAGAAGAATTGTGAGATTAAGTTAATTTGCCCCAAAATTAAATAGGTAGTAAGCAGAGCCAGGATTCAAATCCAGATGGTCTGGGCTGAGTGGCATATTCTTAACCATCTCTTTCAAATAAAACAGGAAAATTATGACCCAACTTAACACAGCCTAACCTTCTGCTAGTTCACAACTATAAACTGCAGAAAACAAGTCAAACAGAGATAGCTCTGAAGAGAAGCCTAAATACTATTAGTCTAACCCTTTCATTTTAAATATGAAGTTAAAGCTCTAAATTTCGAACTAACCAGGCTCATAAAATTGATACATAAAATCCAGGAATGGAATACAAGTTTTTAAATACCAAATGTGATATCTGCATGATAGATTTTTTCTAATTTTTAATATTTCCATTTATCCAAAAATACTTGGTTACTTGATTACCTCTGATATGTACCAGAGAAATTTTTAAGTAAGCATTAGAAGTCAGCAAGATCCTAGAAAGTTTCTGTGGAGCTTTTAATAAAGGGAAAGAAGAATTGTCTATAGAACAAAAGTGAGAAAATTATTACTATTGAATAACTTTTTGTTTACTTGTGATAATTCTGTTTTCAACTGCATAAAGCATGTCTGACTTAAGACTTAGAACTATTGTAAAAATTTAGTTTTCATAATTAGATCATTTCCATTTCAGTTTTCTTCTATCCCATATTGCAAAAATTATGTGAAAACTCAAAGGGGTTAATGAAGTGCTGCATTTTTAAAGAGATGTAGTACATGGTATTCTCAACAAACGTAGTATGCATTTTACCTAATAATTAGGAAGATATGTAAAACTTGAACACCCATGGGTAAAAGTGCTACTGAGCATTTCTGTCCCCAAATTTCTGATTTCAATAACTAGAATGCAAAACATTAACATTTTTTATCCTAATCTTAGAACAAAAAAATTAAACCCTATAGATTTTCTCATATTATAAAAAAGTATCATTGCTTTGCTATATAAAAAGGACTTTGAGTTGACATGGATTTTGAGGACTCAAAAAATTAGAAACTGACTTTTGGAGATTTTATTTGTGCTTTTTTTTTTTTTTTTTTTTTTTTTTTTACACAGCTTTAATCTCTTGAATTGGAATTCCAAATCCCCGATAATTAAAAAGAGAATTTGCAATGCGATAAAATTCTCTTTCTGCCAGATTGCCCAAGTAGCAACCCGGCTGGGCAACAGCAATCATGGAAAATGATGCATACAAGTCCCAGAATAGTAATAAAAATGCCAGCATGTGTTTATTCCTCAGCAGTAAATAAAATCCCAATTATTCACACTGTCTAAGGCTTCCCTAAGAAAACCAATCCACCCCTAGCCGCTTCAGCATGAGTTTACATAGCAAGGTTACAGGTAAAACTGGGAGGGGCAGCTTCTCAAAATGTCCCAGAAGAAACTGGCTCCTCAAATCACACAACTTGTCTACAAAATACAGATTATCAAGCCATTTAGATAATTCTACATATTAGGCTATTTATTTTTAAGTAAAGGCATTAGATTTTCAAAGAAGTGTTTAAGAAAATCACTGATTTCCAGTACAGGCGGGAAGTCATGCCATTAATCAAAAATTTCTGGCAATAGCTCTCAAGTTTTTCATTATTAAGTATATTTGTATTAACTTTTATGATGCTTAATTTTAGGTTCAACTTGACTGAATTAAAATATACTTAGAGAACTGGTAAATAGTAATTCTGGGTGTGTTTCTGAGGGTATTTCTAGGAGAGATTGGTGTGTGAGTCAGTCGACTGAGTGGGAAAGATCTGCCCTCAATGTGGGCAAGTGCCAGCCAATTGGCTAGAGATCTGGATAAAACAAAAAGAGGAAAGGCAAATTTCCTCTCCCATCCCTACTCCCTTTACGTCCTTTATTTGCCCTGCTGCCACGTTATCATGCAGGAAGAAGGCCCTCACCAGATGCCTGCACCTTGATATTGGGCTTCCCAGAATCCTGAACTATGAGAAATAAATTTCCGTTTCTTATAAATTATGCAGTCTGTGGTAATTTGTTATAGCAGCACAAGATAGACTAAGACAACTTCCTTATAAATCCCATTTTTTAAATATTTCTTTATAATTCTGTTTGTTAAATTAACATTCTTAACAAAGAGCAAGCTTAACCACCAGAGCTTCTAATTAGCAAGAGATTGATAAAAATTTTAGTCAGAAATTAAAAAAAAATCAAAGTGCTGTTTTACTGAGATATACAGCATGATCAACAGCAAATGCCTGACTTCCATTAGGCTTATGGATACTGAAAACAATTTGAGGACCTCCTGGTATGCCTAAATACCTAAAAATCCTAGATTGTTGGAACAACTAGGGTTGTTGTTTTTTTTTAAGCAACAATTAAATTCTCAAATTACCCCCAGAAACTAAATGAAAATAAAACAACCCTCAACCTGAACAACCACATAGTCCTTGTCTTTTGTTGACATTTGCCTCAAAAATAAGAGGTGCTCTTGAGATGGCAATAGCCATATTTGAGTTGTAAAATACCAAAGCATGAAATTCTACCTGAGAAAAGTCTTTCACCTGCTAAAAACTTTATATAAATTAAATTTAACAGTTTATTTGAGCAATGAACAATCCACAAATTGGGCAGTCCAATTCATGAATTGGGGACATTGAATGAGGAGACATTCAGAGAGTTCCACTCTGTATTGTGGACAGACACCATTTATAGACTGAAAAAAATGAAGTGACATACAGGAGCAGTTTGATCCCTCACAGCTTTGTTTACCTTATTTGAATATGGTCGGATCAGCTGGCAGCCTGTGACTCAAGTTTGGCTGCTGTGATTGGCTGTGACTTAGCTACCTATTAAGAAAAGTATACACCTATATGAGGCTTTCAGTTTCTATACTAAGGTTGCAGTTTGTTATAACAGACTCAACGTATGGAGGCACCCTCAGGCCAAATTTAGCTTAACACCTTTTACTAAATAAAGAATAGCGGACAATGCCACTATTCAGCAGTCTAAAGTTGTTTTCTGACTACACTGGCTCTGTGGTCATCTTTCCTCTGTGACTATGTTAGCCACTGGAAATGGAACGACTTAAGGAGGCATTCACATCAACCTTTCATTGAGGTTAATTGCTCCTGCCAAAATCTTACTCCCTGTTGTAGAACTCACATGTGCAATCCCCATTTGTATATTTAGTAACTTATTCTATTTACTGTTTACTTACTGAAGATCAAGGCATTCTTATGCTGTAAGAGACATAGCAATTTCTAAGAAATTAACCATCAGCAACAGTTACTGACTTGTTTGATGCTGGCATCCTACGGTAAAGGCCAATGAGCTCCATTTATACTCCAACAGGATACTTATTAACTATATTAACTACCTCGTGCCAATGAAAACTATAATTAATAGTCTGTTGGTAAATAAAATGCCAGCTAACATGGTTAAGTAAAATGCTTGGTTTAGCTCTTCAAAACTTAGAGTAAACAATCATTAAGCTCAAATAGACAAGAAACAAACAAAAAAAGTCTTCATTTGAGCCTTTTACCTTTCTCAATCCTAAAGTAAAATAGAAAGGTACCTATTTCATTCTTCTTTCTTGGTTAAATTCTTTCCAGCATTAGACCTACCATTGCTGTCTCCACATCTTCACTGCTTTAACTCCTGCCTCTACAGCTTTCATTGTCACCTTCCACCTAGGTTGTTTTCTAATGTGAGGTCATTTTTTTCAAGCCAAATACCACAGCCATTTCTGTTTCATATAACAACTTTTTGCCATTCCCTTGTTCAAACACTTATCTTCTAACTTATAGGACACCAGTATTTTTCCAGTCACTCTCACTACTGTTTCTCTAAATCTTTGCTGATAACTCTGCTTCATTCCACAGCTTTACTAAGGGAATCTCCTAAAACCCAATTCTAGACTCTATACTTCCTACTCCTTTATCTAGTTTATGTTGCAGACCATTGGTAAACTAGTCTGAACACGATTCTCTTCATTTTCTTCCTTCTTTGGACTTTAAAATAGGTGTTGCTCTTAAGTATCTTGCCCTTACATTATGAATCATCTCTGAAGGGATAGAATTTTTCAGCCTCACAAATAGGAACTTAATAAATGGTTACTCACTGACTTGGAATCAGATAAACCTGAAGGTATTTTCTAAATTCAGGGATTTCCTTCATTAGCCGATCTGAACACATACCTTCAAAAAATAACACCTAAAAACTTTTCTCCACTAGTTCTTAAAATAAGCTAGGAAGGAATATGAGGTCAATGGATTATGCTGATAACATAAATAGTAATATTCCTGGACAGCATTAATAAAAGTATTTATGCTACTCTGATTCAGAGAACAAAGCTCTCAGACTAGAATTTAGTTTTTCAATCCGCTTTTTTTTTTTAAGAGATGAAAAGAATGGGTTTGGAAACTTATGATATGAAATGAAAAAGGTTTTCAACAACAACTGTGATAGATGCCATAAAGATATTCAGAATTCTAGGTTTACATGACACCATACCAATAATACTTGACCTTCCTCCCTCCCTGACAGACAATAGCAAATATTTCAGACCCTTGTAGAGTTTCTATTCTAGTGGAGAGTTTACATCTCCTTTCCCATTAAAATACTGAAGGAGCTACTCATACAAACACTTGCAACATTAAACAGATCCAGAACGAAGGAAGAATTTCTGCCTGAGTATAACTATTTATGCATATGCAATCATGACTATGAACTTCTAGAGAAAACTTGGGTCTCTGGCTCTTATGGAGGATCAAGTCTCATTTGGAGGGAAGTACTAAGTTTTAACCAAGCTTGCAGGGGAAGAACTAAGAGGCTGTAGCCAGTGGCAGTGAGCCCTCTGGGCACTCGATAGATGCATCAAATCTTAAGAAGCTTAAAACATGAGTCTGGGGTGAGGTGGAGGAAAGGGGATATGTCACATGCACACAGGAAAAAATATGAGACAAATGTAAAAGGGTACCATGTGCTCTTCAAACCTAAACTAAAATGCTTTCATATGTTGTTGCATATTTGGGGCTTTTCAAAATGAAAATAATTATTGCTTACATTTACTTTGGACTTACAGAGCATGATAGCTATAACATAGCAACGACTCTCGTACTGAGTATTTTCCTAAGCATTAAGCATGGTGCTAGCTCTTTAAATGCATTTCTATTTGATCCTGGCAATAAGTTTCTAATAAAGTATTTATTAATGAATAAATGTTATTCATTCAAAAAATCCTTATTCAGCATCTTCTCCATCCCAGGTCTACATATCAGATCATATAAATATAACTAGATAGAATTATATAAATCTATATAATTATATATACAATGATCTATATAACTATATATTATATGATTATTATATAGGTCATAGATATAATAAGACCTCTAACTCTAGCATTGTAAGGTTTACAAAGTACATTAATTTATGTCATGCCTTTTGTCTTTCTAACAATAATGAGGTAGATCAGACAAATGACATAAATCTGCTTTACTACTGAAAAAACTTGATACATACAGAGATTGAGTGATCTCTACAAAATTTGAAATTTGGCTTTTTTACTACAAATTAAGTATTCTCATTCTATTTTTTACAAAATTATAAGTTCTATTATTCTCTTCATTTTACAGAGGAGACACTTAGAGACATTAAATAATATGCATAGCACGCTGATGTTAATTGATAAAGCTGGAACAGCAACATTTACCCATCTACCCCAAAACCTACACACATAATCACTGCCCTTGGCAATGACTTAGAACAAATCCTTGCATGAAACATGTCTGTTCAATATTGAATGTTGAAAGACTGAAAGAATCTAACGAGTGGATGAATAAATTAAAAAAAAAAACTTTAATTCCCAAAGATAAACCAAGAATTCTGCAAACATAAATTAATGTCTCTCAGTGGGTAAGGAAATCTTCAAAATAAGAGTTTAAAGCGCTGAATACTAAATGTAACTGAAGAGTTATAAATCTGCCAGTTTGTTAGAAGAATCCAGTATATTTTAAAGGTTTCTAATAAAATTAGAAATGTTAAGTGTTATAGCTTATATCAGAAAACCTGTTCTTATAATTTGCTAGTACATCTATAAATATTTGACATTTTTTCTTGGGATTGTATAAGAAATATATCAGCTGCCAAACTTTAGATTGTATAAGTCATTCTAGATTTTCTTAAATTTTTATGGACAGTTTTTTCTGTTTTTATCCTTGTTCGCCGAAAGCCAGGATTTTGGAACTCTCTCATTCTAAAGTGTTAAGCTTGAACTCTACTTGTGAGAATCTAATAAAAAATCAAAAAGAAAAAGTCAAACTTCAAATTCAGTCATTTGGTTTATTGCCTATGCCTGCCATGAATTTTAATCTTCCTACTCTGTCTCCTATTGTTATTTTTGCTTAATCGATTCAGACAAATTTGACCAGAGTCAAAAATTTATATGATATGATAGCAAGTAGACAATCATTTTTATTCTTCTAGGAACCCAAAGAAAATGACATGCCAAAGAAAGTAGTAAGTCTTTTAATTGTTTTCTATTAGTTTTGTAGCATAGACTTAACTCTATTTTTAAGATAATGCAATAATACACATTTCTTCTACAAGTGATAGTAACTGAAATCCCCTTAAGTTCTCTGGTTTGTGAAGTACTACTATTGACTTTGCCATTACAGATTTATTCCAGTGTTTAAAGTTAATGTCCCAACTGCTTCTGGCTTTCCAGTGTTAAAATAGGCAAATAGGCCAAGCATGGTGGCTCATGCCTGTAATCCCAGCACTCTGGGAGGCCAAGGCAGGTGGATTACGAGGTCAGGAGTTCGAGACCAGCCTGGTCAACATGGTGAAACCTCGTCTCTACTAAAGATACACAAAACTAACCAGGCGTGGTGGCACACACCTGTAATCCCAGCTACTCGGGAGGCTGAGGCAGAAGAATTGCTTGAACCCGTGAGGCGAAGGTTGCAGTGAGCCGAGATCATGCCACTGCACTCCAGCCTGAGCAACAGGGCAAGACTACATCTCAAAAATAAAAAAAAAAATAAAAAATAAGAAAGCTAATAATATAATTATGCACAATTGATAATTCTCCAGAAACATTTTAAGACCTCTAAGAAGGGTTTATGAATATCAGCTATTAGAAAAGATCAAAGATTTTCTCTTTATGTCAATGTTGGACAGTATTAAGTGTTTTGTAAATGACAAGACAATTCCATTTCAGGGTCAGAATAATAAGGAAAAGTTAAGATTCTAAAAGAGGCTTTTTCCTATATATATTTTTTAAAAGATGTAACAACACCTAAAGATCTAAAAAACAAGTTATGCCTCTAATCTTTATTTAGTAAGCATTTTATTAGATAATAACACCACCACCTTACATTTGTGAAGTTTTTGATTAGTTTTACAAACATTACTGTCTTGGAGCCTCACCATCTTCCCACAATTTAAGGTCAATAAGAAACAATCTTATGCTTAAAACAGTAATTTTTGCTACCATTCTCTTTACAAAATAGATACACACAAACCATTCATGACTCTGCACCTTTGTCAATGTCCTGTTCCTGAAAAACTTTTCTCTGCTAAATTATTTGGCAAATTTCTACTCATCCTTAAAGAGTTCTCAAAGGCTATCTTCTCTGAAGTAGTCTGACTTCTCTTCAACCTACAAAGTAAATCACTGCCTCCCTTGTGCTACTGCTACTCCTTGAGTACATGTCTATTATGGTGCCTACCATATTGTATTGCAATTATTTGCCCAAGTGTGCAAATGCCATGTGCAGTGTGACTGGGAGCTCCTTGAGGCCAAGAACTTATTCTAATTTCCCCAGCACTTAGCAGGTACTAAGTAAAAATGTATTGATACAGATTTTTATTAATTAAAAATCTAGTAATATAGATAGAAGTAAGTGGGGTGGGGTGAAGACAGAGGATGGGCAAGTATTTCTGCCATCAAGAAGTTCAAAAGCTATAACAAATCCCAGTTCACAATTATAGGTGACCAATGACTCACTTTCATTTCCACACTGTCCCCTTCCATCCAATCTCAGAATAAGTATCACTTTCCCAAAACTACAAAGTTTCCCTCAAAATTATTATACCTAATTCCCAGTTCTTGGTGAGGAACATGGCAGTTTTTGTCCTTGGGAGTCATCTGTCCATGCTAGCATCCACTGAGATATTCTTGTTCTGGTCTTTTCTTTGGTCTCTGTCCAAAACACGCCTCTAGGTCTGGCAACTCGCCTAGCTCCTTCCCTGCCATTGTCAGTCATGCATGGCCTTTATCTCCAACTCATGCCAGGAAATATGAAATTTCATACCTTGAGCTCTCCCTGGGGGATAGGAGCCCAAGTTCCCATTGCTATGGGATCTCTGACACCTCTCTCGGCATATCCTCTTACTAAGGGATTGAAAAAGCATAAGCAGGGAGACCCGCCAGTGTCTAAGTTCTCACTTCACCTCCTATTTTCTATGTCCCAAGCTGGAAAATATTTAGTCTCAGGAGAATAAATCCTTAACTGAAAATCATTTTTCCCTATATCCCGAGAATCTAAATTTGAGGCTGTGCATCCTTTTTGTACTTTCCAGAGAAGAAGATGTCAGAGGCAATGAAGAGCTTGTAGTCAAATCGTCCTAATGAAGAAAATGTCATGGATAACTAAAAGTAACCAAGGGGAAGAGTATCCTGTCACACCTCTAGAAAAAAAGAAAAGAGTTGCATAGGTAGGTGTGCTTTCCTTTTGGCAGTCTACAGCAGTCTACACTGGCTGACATGAGGCCACCACCAGGTGGCTCCTAAAGGTCTTGAGTCAGTGAGAATACAATTCCCATTTTCTTGTCAGTTCAGTTTTCTTCACTCAATACCTCACAATGGACTAAGTGTTAGTTTCCCCAAAAAATTCATATGCTGAAATCCTAATCCCCACTGTGATAGTGTTAGAAGGTAGGGCCTTTGAAAGGTAATTAGGTCATAAGGAGTGGAGCCCTCATGAATGAGATTAGTGTCCTTATGAACAGGACCCCAAATGGTTCTCTTGTACTCTTTCTACTACATGAGGACACAGGGAGACGATAACCCTCTATGAAGCAGGCCAGGCCCTCATCAGACACTGAGTTCATTAGTGTCTTGATCTTAGACTCCCTAGCCTCCAGAAGAATGAGAAATAAATGCCTGTTGTTTAAGCCACCCATTTATGGTATTCTGTTACAAAGTCCAAACTTAGACCTTCACTATCTAGAAATAGTTCCCTGCTTTCCAAAAACCTCGCTTCTACTGACTACATCAAGCAGTATAGGAAGTCTCAGAGAGTTGGCCTTATCACTCTTCTAAAATTGACCTTCATACTGAGTTTGAGCCATTAAGTGTAGGTATATACAAATATTCAATATATCCTTCCTGCATCCAGTAGACATCCGTTAACCAGGATCTCTTAACTGTCGACATTTCTCCCTCTCATCCCCACTGCTTGCAAATTTCAATCTGGTATCTAAATAACCATCTAGTCCTGCTAAAATTTTTAAGCGACTGAATATACAAGTTAAATCCCTGGCATAATCATTCTACCTTATCAAAAGTGACGGGAATTTTTCAACAGAAAGACATAAAATGCAAGCAATTGTCAGGAGTGAGCATAAATTTGAATTGCTCCACTCACACTTTCAAACTCTTGTGAAAGCTACTCTGGTGATGAGTGGCATGCCTACACAGGTGGGCAGTCAAACAGATTACATAGCCTTGGTCTTTGTGTCATTAGCATTATACAGTTAACTGATCTGGAGTTGTGCCATCAGAGTAATTTCTAGGGAAAGAGACTTGCAACAAAAAGTGGATTTGATTTTTCGAAAAATGCAACTAGAAGTGGTCTAAGGTGGGTCAATTTTATAAAGACTTATATTGCATATTAAATGGCATAGCACATTTCTAATTTACATTTTTCTAGATGTAAATTGATATTCACTTCAGTCAAACCCCCATTAGAATTAAAACATTTATTTTCATAGGTCTTTTTAATTTTCATAGTTTTTAAAACAATTTAAGTACAGTATCTTCAGTTACTTTAGAAGTTTATTTTTAAATTTTACTTTCGCGAAGGCCCACGGCGGGTGTTGACGCGATGTGATTTCTGCCCAGTGCTCTGAATGTCAAAGTGAAGAAATTCAATGAAGCGCGGGTAAACGGCGGGAGTAACTATGACTCCCTTAAGGTAGCCAAATGCCTCGTCATCTAATTAGTGACGTGCATGAATGGATGAATGAGATTCCCACTGTCCCTACCTACTATCCAGCGAAACCACAGCCAAGGGAACGGGCTTGGTGGAATCAGCGGGGAAAGAAGACTCTGTTGAGCTTGACTCTAGTCTGGCAGGGTGAAGAGACATGAGAGGGCCGCCCGACCCCCCCCCCCCCCCCCCCCCCCCCCCCCCCCCCCCCCCCCG
>NC_045434.1:50202114-50203277 GCF_002776525.5 Piliocolobus tephrosceles | reverse complement strand
CCCCCCCCCCCCCCCCCCCCCCGCAACCCCGTCCCCGCGAGGGGGCGGGGCGGGGTCCGCCGGCCTTGCTATAACAAACTGTCTCTCAGACCACAGTGCAATCAAACTAGAACTCAGGACTAAGAAACTCAATCAAAACCGCTCAAGTACATGGAAACTGAACAACCTGCTCCTGAATGACTACTGGGTACATAACGAAATGAAAGCAGAAATAAAGATGTTCTTTGAAACCAATGAGAACAAAGATACAACATACCAGAATCTCTGGGACACATTTAAAGCAGTGTGTAGAGGGAAATTTATAGCACTAAATGCCCACAAGAGAAAGCAGGAAAGATCTAAAATTGACACTCCAACATCACAATTACAAGAACTAGAGAGGCAAGAGCAAACACATTCAAAAGCTAGCAGAAGGCAACAAATAACTAAGATCAGAGCAGAACTGAAGGAGATAGAGACACAAAAAGCCCTTCAAAAAAATCAATGAATCCAGGAGTTGGTTTTTTGAAAAGATCAACAAAATTGACAGACCACTAGCAAGACTAATAAAGAAGAAAAGAGAGAGGAATCAAATAGACGCAATAAAAAATGATAAAGGGGATATCACCACCGACCCCACAGAAATACAAACTACCATCAGAGAATATTATAAACACCTCTACGCAAATCAACTAGAAAATCTAGAAGAAATGGATAATTTCCTGGACACTTACACTCCCCCAAGACTAAACCAGGAAGAAGTTGAATCCCTGAATAGACCAATAGCAGCCTCTGAAATTGAGGCAACAATTAATAGCCTACCCACCAAAAAAAGCCCAGGACCAGATGGATTCACAGCTGAGTTCTACCAGAGGTACAAGGAGGAGCTGGTACCATTCCTTCTGAAACTATTCCAATCAATAGAAAAAGAGGGAATCCTCCCTAACTCATTTTATGAGGCCAACATCATCCTGATACCAAAGACTGGCAGAGACACAACAAAAAAAAGAGAATTTTAGACCAATCTCCCTGATGAAAATCGATGCAAAAATCCTCAATAAAATACTGGCAAACCGGATTCAGCAGCACATCAAAAAGCTTATCCACCATGATCAAGTGGGCTTCATCCCTGTGATGCAAGGCTGGTTCAACATTCGCAAATCAATAAACGTAATCCAGCATAT
>NC_045434.1:49849334-49866976 GCF_002776525.5 Piliocolobus tephrosceles | reverse complement strand
CACACACACACACACACACACACACACACACACACACACACACACACTCTACACACACACTACAAGTAAGACAGTTAACTGAAATGTTCTGGAACATTATAAATTCTGGAGACAGTAATAAATTCTGTGAAAAGTTAGAAAATGGTGTATAAAACTCAAAGGTGAGAGAAAATTAAGTGAAAAATAAATACACAATATGTTCATTAGCAAATAATTAAGGATAAATGGAGGATATAAACAGAAATACTACATTTTTCTTTTTTGGCTCACTAAAACTCAGCAATTCTATTTTCTATGTGACCACATCTTATTTAAAATGGTTGAAAATACAGGAAATGCATGAGAAAGTAAAAGAATAACAATATAAGTTCAACTGGAAACACAAAAGTATCAAAACACAGTGCAAATGAGTGAAACTATATGAATTTCCTAAGGGTTTATATATGAAAGACAAAATTTAAATAACACTTATTTATAATTATTTTGCTATCTTTATAATGATCTATGTATCCATCAGGGCTATCAATTTCTTCAAAGAAAGGAACCTAATGACGCATCTCACATCTCCCCATAGCTTGCATATAAAAAATGCCTAATGTATTTGCCAAAGGTTAGCAAAACCCTTACACAGCCTAAGAAGTTGGGGGCAAGGCACAGAATCAAACCCTAAAAGTCAAACATTATCTCTTGGTCTGTAATCCTATAACCTTTGCATGTCTCTTGTCTGCTTTGCTGTAGGGGTTTGGTTGAGGTGATGGGAGAAATTTTAAAATTATAGGAAAAACGCAAACCTTCTTGGAAGGCCAGAAGGTTTTGCAAAAGCCTCTAGATAGGGTTACAGCTGAAAGCAGCCTAATCCTCTTACCTTGAGTTAATAACTTAGAATAGGTACAAAGGAATGTAAGGGAGTTTATCTAGAGAGCTTCTTTACACATGTGGTCCTAAGACTGGTCTTTGATCATTCATAGGACTGCTCTCCCTAGGAGAGGGCGACCAGATTAATTACCCACAGGTTTGTTGACTCAATGTCTTTGTCATTAAATCTGTGCTGAATATGAATAAATGCTGGCAAGGCCAGCTAACTGGCACACGGCTGCCACAACTCTTTCTGTGAGTGGCCCCCTGCTCTTTCACTGAATATCAGTGTCTGAGTATGTTATTTATCCATCATGCAGCCTCGTTCTGTGGGTCAGACTCCAGCACTTTGCAAAGTTCCTTTACACTGATGTCCCTATTTCTAATCAGGCCATAACCAATCATACTGAAGGTGGCTACATGAATCAAGTATGTTCAATGTTCCCTTCTTTCTTCAAAAAAATCCTTTAGGAAAAAATTATATTTACTTACTTCCAACACTTGCTTTCTTGTTTTGTCTTTTATGAGACACAATCTCACTCTGTCGCCCAGGGTGGAGTGCAGTGGTGAGATCTCGGCTCACTGCAATTTCTGCCTCCCAAGTCCAAGTGATTCTCGTGCCTCAGCCTCTGCAGTAGCTGGGATTACAGGCATGTACCACCACGTCTGGCTAATTTTTGTATTTTTAGTAGAGATGGGGTTTTGTCATGTCAGCCAGACTGGTCTTGAACTCCCAACCTCAGGTGATCCGCCCACCTCGGCCTCCCAAAGTGCTGGAACTACAGGCGTGAGCTACCATGCTTGGCTCCCAACATTTGCTTTCTATTTGTATCTACTACAGCCATTGAAATAAATATTTTCTGATACTAATAATTTATATTTGGGTAACTGCTTCTTTGCAAAGTTTTGGTAGAATTTTAAGTTTCAATATTTTATATACACTTGAATTTACAAGTTGTTTGTTATACTTTAAATAAATTAAGTGTTAATAATTTTAAATACCAAGAATATGCTGGGTTTGCAGAGAGTGGAGAGTAAGCTGCCTGAAATAATTTATTCAAAGATGCTGACCCAGTGGATGTCACAGTTCTATCAAATTCAACACATCCCCTTTATATTTAATTTACATGGAACAAGTGTTTATATAAGAAATACTTTACAATGACCCCTCTAACTACCTGAAATGAAATGCACAGGTAATATAACCAATCTACGTATCTATTTTAAAAATTAATACACTAATACAAATAAAATTTTTAAAAACATTTACGATAGAGGCCAGGTTCAGTGGCTCAGGCCTATAATCACAGCACTTTGGGAGGCCGAGGTGGGCAGATCACTTGAGGTCATGAGTTTGAGACCAGCCTGCAACATGACAAAACCGTGACTCTACTAAAAATACAAAAATTAGCGAGGTGTAGTGGCACAAGCCTGTAATCTCAGCTACTCAGGTGGCTGATGCAGGAGAATCACTTGAATCCCCGAGGTGGAAGTTGCAGTGAGCCAAGATCATGCCACTGCACTACAGCCTGGGCAACAGAGCGAGACAGTCTCAAAAAAAAAAAAAAAAAAGAGAGACAGACAGAGAGAGAGACAGAGAGAGATTTATGATAAAAATATGCATTTCAGTATGTAAGTATCAGACATGATTTTAGCAGAAGACATACTAACCAGATGCTAATACCTATACATAAAGTCATAGTGAATGTAACAATTACAAATGCTCATAGACTGGTATACTGGAGACTCAATGCCATAAACATAATTTGATTTTTTGAAATGGTGAACCATTGGCCAAGTTTAGAACAAAGCAAAGTACAAGCTTCCCTCATTGTATACTGTAGTTACATTTCTAGATAATTCAGTGCATGTTAAAACTGAACAAAATATACTTTATGTTCCAACGTTTCAAATTTACTTAATTATAAAAAAGTGTTTCACCTACACAGATATCCAATGAAACACTCAGAAGTCCTGCAGAATGCAGAGCTAGTCTTTGTTGTTTACAGACTATCCCACACACTACTGGACTACTACCTACCCTGGCCCTAAAATGCCCTTAAAAATCATTCTGTTAACTAGAAACATCCTCACAAATTTCTAGAACACCTCCTAGAAAGCAATACTACCCCTACCACTGCCCCCTTGAGAACCACAGCTCTAAGAGTATTATTCCTGACTGAAATAGCTGTGCCTCAGAAAAACCAAGGAATACACAAGCATAATGAAGTATTTGCCAAATCACTGCTGATTGTAAATGTTCATTGTTAATAGTTTGCATGAATTAAAACAGATAAGGTGTCTATAATTAGTTCTGAAAGAGACACTTAAATTTAGCTTTGTTTTCAAGTCAAAAGAAATTCTTAAACAACACACGTATCTGCTGCACAAGAAAACTGAAGGAGAAAAATAAGGCAGGCAAACACTGACACTTGTGGTCATTCTGAGATTGCTTATTTGCAATCAGGCTAATTCTTGCTTTCTGAGTTCAAGGAAAGTAAAGCTGGTTCATAAATCATCCACTGACTTTAGAAGAAAATTACAAGCTTTTAATAAACATTTTACTTCTCTTCAAAAAGAGTAAACTACCTACACTAATATTAAATAACCAAAAAACAAGTCATTTGTCCAAATCCTTTATGTAATGAAAAAGACTGCATCTGATTATAAATAAAAACAGTCAAGAGAAATAAACTCCAAGCAAACATTACACAAAATTGTCTAGTCATCTCAATAAAACTAAAATTGGTCTCTCAATAATTGTGTCAAGTGACAGTTTTCAGAGTGGTATGGTGGAAATTATACAAGATCTAAAACATTAAGATTTTTGTCCAGCATGGAAAAAAATAGCTGGTACTTCTGGTAAGCCCTAGCTGAAATTAATTACTTGAATTCAGGGACCAACCACTTAAAACAAAGCACAAACAGGAATGGAGACCAATATAGGAAGACCAGATTCATGTCTCCCTTCTAATGTTACTCAAGGATATTTGCTCATTCCCATTAAATGAAAATCATACATCCTGGTTGAAGGGCCCTTCCCCTACCCTTTCTCTTTTAATCTTTTTACCAAGAACATATCATTGAATGTATATACATAGATAAATAGATGATATAACTCCATGAGTTACTATTTAGTAGCCACTTGAACAGCAGATTTACATCTGATTCAACATGTAATAATCATTCAAAACCATTAACTACCTGAATACAAAAATAATTATTTCTACACCCAGTAAAAACTGAGACTTAGAAGGCATTACAATTCCTGTCTTTAAATTTTGACTCCTTGAAGTCTATACTAGACATGCCCAGGAAAATGCTAAAACCAGTCTGGACAGCTCTGGCCATAATGCACATAGTAATGGCCACCTATTTTCCATCACGGATGTGTTGTAAGATTAAAAATAGGCTTATGCAAATGACAATTACAAGCCATTTATAACTATAAAACTTAACAGAATAGCTGCCAGTTTGCTGAGTCTGACAAAGAAACCTTGTCACATTTACTGAGTTAGTTTAACCATAGAATTCAGATGTTAAAAGAAACTAGACTAAAGGAAGAACTTCTACAAGCTCTCCTGTCATAAGATTTTTACAGCTTCTCTTGACTGGAAACATGCAGGTTGCTAGAAAAAGTTACTGAAGGAACTTTATCTCACATCTACCCTGTTTTCCTGAACTTTTACATAAAGTTCTTAACTAACTTAAACTTTTAACAAACAGGTTGGCCAGCCACTGTGGCTCACGTCTGTAATCCTAGCACTTTGGGAGGCCAAGGCAGGCGGATCACCTGAGGTCAGGAGTTTCAGAACGGCCTGGGCAACATAGTAAAACCTCCCCTCTATTAAAAATACAAAAATTAGCTGGGTGTGGCGGCACATGCCTGTAATTCCAGGTACTCGGGAGGCTGAGGCATGAGAATTTCTTGAACCTGGGAGGCAGAGGTTGCAGTGAAACAAGATCATGCCACTGTACCCCAGCCTGGGCAATAGAGCAAACCTCCGGGGGGAAAAAAAAGGGGGGGGGAAGGGAGGGAGGGAGGGAAGTGGTTGCAGGTGTACTTTAAAGTATGAAGTAAATTCCAGTTAAGTACACAGGCACCTTTTGTTAGTAGTATTTGGAAGTTTCTTCCTGTTTAAATACTTGCTCCGTAACATGCAAAGTTCAGTGGCGGGGGGAAACTCACTGGAAATTCAGGGACTCAACCCAATACTGGAGGGACCCACTAATGAGTAGGTTACCCATAAAACTCTCTTAATAATCAAAATCTATAATAATCCAGGAAGACATAGAAAATACCCAATCAAAAGAACTGGCAAAAAAATAATTATTATTTAGTCCTTCCCTGGAGAAAGGAGTAGGGAATGTCTCTAAATCAACTTTGTAACCCCTATACATAATAAGCTATGACTAAATGCACATGTTGGTACACAGTAGTTAATCAATACGTACCTGTTGAAAAAGTGAAAATATAAACATTCATTTATTATTCTGTTAATGATTCCTGGGTATGCTGTGCCAGTGTTCGAGAGAAAAAAAAAAAACTCCCACAATTTCTCTAACAGTGCCACGTAGTACAAAGTTTAAGAACAGAGAATGATGATAGTACTAGATAAATTTAAAAAAAAAAAAAAAAAAAAACAGAGGATAAGAATTTAGATAATCTTGCTTCAATTCCCAGCTTGGCCTCTATTCTTACCAGTATTTATCTGACATTTGGACTAATTATTTTACAATTCTAGACACTGGTTCCTCATCTTTTAAGTGGGTATTACAATAATAAAACTATTAGAAAAGAACCATTTGCATAACAGCTCAAGTAAGCTTAGCACACTATCTAATTTTGAGTAAATACTTCATAAAATGGTCATTGTGGCTAGCTTCATAGTCAAATCCTATGTAAGGAATCACTGATAAATACTGATCTATAAAAATGCATCTGTACTTCTGGAAAATAAGTTATTTTAAGTGAGTTCTTAAGCATTACTCTGTTAACTAGCCAACTAATTTTAAAAACAAAAAGGTAGTGAGTGAGGACTGTAGTATGGGTGGATATAGACTACAAGGAAGTTGGGTTTTAGTCCTCTCCTTCAAACTAGGAGGAGTCAAAGATCAGTCTAGGCTTTAGGTTTCCCATTTATAAAATTCTTTTTATTATTTTCTTTAATGATCCTTCTAACATTTCTAATACAGTGGGGTTCTTAAAACTACAAAGCACATTTCATCAGCAAAGCTCAAAAATATGTGCACAAAAATTTTTTGAGTATCAGAGAAAATATAAATTCATATTCATTTGAAATAGCAGATATTAATGGGGGAGACAGATGAGATGAAGAATATGTATATAACTGTTAACCTTTAGCTTAAGCTCCAAAACTATAACTTTCTAGGATTGAATTACTGTCCCTAGAGTCTCAAAGGAAAAACTGATAATAAAGGCTATTTACAACAAAAAAAAAATTTTTAAAAAAACCTTCCCTACTGCTCTGCAGTAAGAAAAGCAGCAAGGTGCCAGGCCCAGAAACTAACCATATAAGAAAAATCTCAGTGAGTATGTAGTGCTAATAAAATCTGCTTCACGGCAAGTTATTAAATCTTCCTGAAACATCAGAGTAAGTAAACATAATTAGTAAAATCTCATTACCCCCCATATCCTATACAAGTGTCCTATATCTGTTGTATCATTTTACTGAATTCTACGATACATGTAATTTTAAAGGGAAGGAAAAATAAATAAAAAGTAAATGCCAACATTAAAAAGTGATTTAAAATAAAGTTTTCTGCCATCAAGAACACCAAAAGCCACATAAGAGCAAAAAAGAAGTGGGCTGTATCACATCATGCATTAGTAAAGTAATCCATGACAGCTTATTTATATAAACCCCAGAAAACTGGGGGGTGGGGAAAGAGGGGAGGAGATCTAAGTTACAAAGATACATGGCTTCAATAGAAACCATAGGTCTTAACTAGACATTAGTAACATCAAGAGCAGTTTGAAAGCAGGAAAAAAAAATTCAAGAAGAGAATGCACTGAAGGGGTTAAATTACACCAACTCACACACAAAAGCTTATACTGCCTACACCCTATAAAAGCATGTAAGAAACATGAAAACTAACCTCTAACAGAGAAAACATTTAGAAAGCCTGTACTTAAGAATAAAGTTAAAAGGAAATAAGCTGGAAAAAATAAAATCATAACCATTCATTTTATAATCATCACATTTTCAAATTATTCACTCATCACTACACTTGCATTGAACATATATAATTTATCACATAAAAGCAAAATCTCTAAGCTTCTCCCTACCTCAGGTTTTTAGTCAAAATGAATGCAAACAATCACGTGGGATTCAGCCAAGCAGTGACGTTAAATTCTGCTCTGTCAGAGAGAGCATCTGTCAAGCCCACATTTAAACTGCTGCCTGCCTGTGCAGCAGCTGAGGAACCGTGGATTTCATATTATAGACTAAAACCCCATTAAAACTGCTCGAAATCCTTTCTGCAGCTGCCAGGCAACAACGAAAGAAGAGAGGTAAATCCTATGCTTTTCCAACACAACTGAAGCACTACATTTTAGCTCTGGCTGCTTTACATTGCAGTTCAGTGTTATTACTAGAAATATGGATACTGAGGCGAGAACACAGCACTGCATTGTCCAGCCAGGAAAATAGCAGATGTAAAAAGCTTCAATGCATCAACTGTCGGGAAGAGTCAACAGTGCTACAAGCAGAACGGACAACTACAGCTCTTTTGTTTAACGAAAGAGAGAGAAAATGAAAGAAAGGGAAAATTTCAGAAGACTAGGACCCATATGAACAAGGAGGGTAACTCGAAGACAAGCAGACAGATGGACACTTTGGATACTGTGAAAAGCAATCGCAGGAGGCAGACTGTTGGGGGATGTGCGCATGTTCGATAGCATCTTTTTTGCTGAAGTGATGGCGTGCCAAAAGTATTTTCAGTGGGCATAATCCTCTTCACATAAATGGCCTGACCAAGGAAGGTATGTCAATATCTTGTGTATGATAGTCATTTAAATGTATTACCTTTTCATAGCCCTGGAGGCACTAATACCTGATAAGCAAGTTCATACAGTTCACTGCCCTTGAAACTATGAAAGGGTTTCTTAATATCTGATTTTAAAATTTGTCATTGTTTAGAAGACAAGCTGCCACTGCTTTATGCAGCTAAATATGTAGCTTGGAGTAATTCTGGGTTATAGACATCAGAGGGAAAAGGCAAATAAAAAGAAGATGTGTTTAAAGGATTCCTTAAGAAATTAAACTTAAAAAAAATTTGTAGTCATTTACAAAAAACACAGCAATATTCTATTAAATTGGGTCATACTGAATCCTTATCTAGTGAATTAAATGCTCTCTTAAAAATGGCAATCAAAAGAGACAATGCAGTGAAATTACATTAAATAGTAGCAAGGAAAACCTTAAGAGTTTTTTTTTTTCAGAGTCCTTTTAAAACAAAACCTTAATATATAACAGTTTTTAGTAACAAAATCTTCCCTCCAACATCTCCCTAAATGAAGATAATGAACCCAACCAAAGAAAGTATCAACAAATTTTAAGTATTACCAAGCTACAAGAAGATACTAAAAGGAAAGCATTAACACAAGATCACATAAGGTAGTGTGAGTTTATGCATAACCCCACAATAGAGCCTCGTGTTATTATAGTGTCCACGAATAGAACTTTAAACAAAGGGTCATCAATAGTTGGTTTAAAAATTAACTATTTTAAATAGCTTATATTTTATGTAAAAGACTGATTCCAAATGATCAAATTTAACATTGTCTCTGATTATCATTTTAAAAGTAAAATTCAAAAACATAATATGAAAATACTTTGATACAAAAATATCCACAAACGGCAATACAAGGTCAAAAAATTACATATAAATGTAGCTACTATGCTTCCAGGCTATATTAATATGCAGTAATGAACTACTACCACTATATGTGTGTGCAGGGCACAGATAAATTAAATAAACTATTTTAGCAACAATCATAGAATAGCAACTCAGGGCTCAAGAACGCAAAGATATTTCTAAAATTTTACAAATCTATCAAAGATCCTGATTTTTCCTCAATTTCAAACCACAACTCAGTAATTATCTAATAATCACAAAAGGCAAACATTTTAAAAATATGTAAGTCCTGCATTCCAAAGTGACGATTAAACAAGTTTACCAGACTCTATTACATGTCAACATCACTCTCAATCATGAATTTTTATTCTAATAAAGACTAATAATAAATAGTACTAAAAAATATGGTTGTAAAAATTTCAAGTCCCTCTTGCTACCTTTATCTCTCAATATTAAAGTCACCAATTAAGCAGTTTTATAAGCTATACATCTCAAAATGAAAGTGTAAGTTTTTCTATTAAACCATCACCAATAGACTAAAGATACCAACACTTTTAAAAGTCAAATGATAAAAACTGTGTGTGTACTGAACAACATTTTACAGTAACATTCTCCCCACGAACTTCATCCACAAGTTATAAATACAAATTAATAGCACAAAGATATCAAAAAAGAAGAGAAAAACCAAAGCCATTTATTTTCTAAAAATGTAAAAGTGCAAAACTATTTTGCATACTATTGAACTTTCTTGTCTTGCTCTCTCTTTTTAAGAATTAAAATACAACAGGCAATAACTGGAGAGTAATTTTATCACTTAATAAAAAAAGGCATGGTTATTTTAATTTTATATTCTTTTTTAACAAAAAAATTTGTAAGACCTGAGAAACTTTTAATAAGGAATTTTTTAAAGGCTAGACACATGTACTTCATTTATCAATGGGAGATTTATAGTTACATATGGATTTAACATCTCAATAGCTTAATATCTAAAACATACAAATACCATGAAGTCTAAATTAAGATGTAGCTCTATTACACACAGTTACAAAATCATATTAGGACCAAAACTATGTATTTATGCTAGATTACAATATGCAATAATTTGCTGCTTTCTGTAATACTAAAATACTTTGGAGACATGACTTTGGGTATATTGTTCTTATAAAAGCAACAAATTATGATTATTTTCCATCATTCATTTACTCAGTCCTTTAACTCAAACATCCATTCAAACATCTGACCTTATTGTTTACTCCTTCGTACACCATCAAATTTACACTTTAAAAAAAAATCTAAATGACTGGACTTCTATCAGATTCCAAGTGTTATTATATCAGCAGAAAACAGATATACTTAATTTATCTGTGTAACACTTAGCATAGATCAAATAAATTTTAAAAGCAACTTTTGTTTCTTTTAAATTTACATACACAACCTTTATATCTACTGGTGTCTTTATGAAGTGGAGGGGAGAGTCATTACCATTTACCAAATACGTTATTTGGAAATAAAAGCTTAAAAATAGTTCCCTAGTCTAAAAAGAATGGGCAACTACTTACAAGTACAAGAAGGAAAACACAGAGTTTCTAAATCAGAATGCTCAGCTGTATTATTTTCAGCTTAGCTCATAGCAGAACTATGTTTTGTTGGTACAGTGAATAGCCTTGGTTTTCATTATAGTAATGTTGAGTTTAAATTCGTGTAAATAAATTCCAACAAATAGCACACTAGATGATTTGCTTTTAAAATTCCAAACTTAAAAACATTGTTCACATCTTTCAAAATGCTTAATTTTTTTACATTTTAGAAATATTATAACTTCTAAAAGTACTCTATAAGCTCACAAACTAGAAATTTCAAACGCTGGTGCCTATACAGTTGGACCTTAGATATCTGTTCAAATTCCCACCTACTTGCTCCCCCTAGTGGCTGCTACTATAATAGTACTTTCATTCATTTATGTCTAACACTTTCAATCAGTATTTTCAAAGTACTTAACGTTATGCATGTGAATTTTACTTTATAACTATTCAATTATATGGAGATTTCCATGTAAATTCTATTTCCTAGAAGTAATTAAATTTATGCCAAGGTTAAACAAATTTAATGTTAACCATGACTCTCAATATCACAGGCTAAATACACACATTTATGTACACACTGTAATTTCAAATAAATGCTCCTATATTAAAACTTTTTATTAACTTCTTTTGCTTAAAGAAGTAATTTTCATAATAAAAAGTTGGAAAAATTAAAATTACATATTCATCACTCTTTCTTGCCAAAAAGTTTTTTCCTGTTTTAATGGAATTCAAACCATAGCTCTTCGCCCACCTCTACTCCCTCGACATATTGGTCCCAAAAAACTGAAAACAACAACAAAAACACTAACAACAAACATGAACAAATCTGTGCTATGCACTGAAAACCTTGTTGCAAGATAACATAACCAGTTTTTAACATACGGCATCATGAACCTCACATATTGCCATCTCATACCTTTTTAAAATACAGGGCTGTTACTGTGCTAATGACAAGTTCTAAAAGTTTAACAAATTGTCTGCATGTAAATTTAGAATAAAGCACAACTCAAGGATATTTAAAACTATACTGTGAAATTCAGAATTTTAAATAGTTGGTTTTCAAAGTAACTCTTTTAATTCTAACATGGAGACTCAACCAAGATGTGTAACACTGTTCTGCCAAAGCCATAGATAATCAAAGATAACACGCTATATTTTAAAATTAATCTTAAGTCTAAGAACAATTATATCATGAATACTTCATATTTATTACAATGAAAAGTTAAAATTTTTGGAAGTGTTAATCATTTATTACTGTCTAAAACTCCTACACTGAAGTTATTGGACACTGAAAATTAATTTTGACAGGTGCATCTTCTCATTGACTCTTTCAACACAGTAGGGGCCAATGGAAACATGCCAAGCAGTGTACTGTGACTAACAGAAGTCTGCCATAATCAACCTTGCACCGTCTGTCCCACAACTGATACATGACCATTTTACAAAAAAGGCCTCTGACTGTGCACCATACCACCAATAGTATGTCAAATCAATTTTAATTAATGCCAATAAATTTTCCATCTGCTCTTAAGGCCTTTTTACACAATCTTTCTCAGAAATCTAGTAACATTTTTCTTGAATACATGTAACTTTTAAATCTTTAACTTGGGTCAAAAGTACAAATGACCACTGTACCAAGACAATGAAATGAATCCATCGCCTCATCTCTTTAAAATGCTCACCGTGCTAAAAAGGCATATTTTTAAATAAATTAATCTTGTTCTCAGTGATGTTATGTTGCCAAGGGGAAATAAATTATAAGTTTCATTCCCGGATTATATTTTCACAGTTTAAGACATTCCTATTTGCCCTGATCATATTAGTATCCAAAGTCCCTTTCAGGCAGTTCTGTAAACTTTTGTGCTTCATTTTTGTAGAATGACTACAAGAGAGACAATGTGACTGAATTAGAAAATGATTGCCAAAGAATAGTATTGATTAAGGAGAAGAACACATTTTTGGTCACCAATCTCTCATATACCACTACGGGACATACACAACATGCTTCAGTGGAGGAGAAGACACTGCTGCTTTGCAAAGATGACCTGGAATGCCAAGAGGTCTCTGTTCCGCACTCATCTTATTGGAGTACTTTCTCTAGTGTTTCTTTTTGCTATGTTTTTGTTTTTCAATCATCATGACTGGCTGCCAGGCAGAGCTGGATTCAAAGAAAACCCTGTGACATACACTTTTCGAGGATTTCGGTCAACAAAAAGTGAGACAAACCACAGCTCCCTTCGGAACATTTGGAAAGAAACGGTCCCTCAAACTCTGAGGCCTCAAACAGCAACTAACTCTAATAACACAGACCTGTCACCACAAGGAGTCACAGGCCTGGAGAATACACTTAGTGCCAACGGAAGTATTTACAATGAAAAAGGTACTGGACATCCAAATTCTTACCATTTCAAATACATTATTAATGAGCCTGAAAAATGCCAAGAGAAAAGTCCTTTTTTAATACTACTAATAGCTGCAGAGCCTGGACAAATAGAAGCTAGAAGAGCTATTCGCCAAACTTGGGGCAATGAAAGTCTAGCACCTGGTATTCAAATCACACGAATATTTTTGTTGGGCTTAAGTATTAAGCTAAATGGCTACCTTCAACGTGCAATACTGGAAGAAAGCAGACAATATCATGATATAATTCAACAGGAATACTTAGATACGTACTATAATTTGACCATTAAAACATTAATGGGCATGAATTGGGTTGCAACATACTGTCCACATATTCCATATGTTATGAAAACTGACAGTGACATGTTTGTCAACACTGAATATTTAATCAATAAGTTACTGAAGCCAGATCTGCCTCCTAGACATAACTATTTCACTGGTTACCTAATGCGAGGATATGCACCCAATCGAAACAAAGATAGTAAGTGGTACATGCCACCAGACCTCTACCCAAGTGAGCGTTATCCTGTCTTCTGTTCTGGAACTGGTTATGTTTTCTCTGGAGATCTGGCAGAAAAGATTTTTAAAGTTTCTTTAGGTATCCGCCGTTTGCACTTGGAAGATGTGTATGTAGGGATCTGTCTTGCCAAGTTGAGAATTGATCCTGTGCCCCCTCCCAATGAGTTTGTGTTCAATCACTGGCGAGTCTCTTATTCAAGCTGTAAATACAGCCACCTAATTACCTCTCATCAGTTCCAGCCTAGTGAACTGATAAAATACTGGAACCATTTACAACAAAATAAGCACAATGCCTGTGCCAACGCAGCAAAAGAAAAGGCAGGCAGGTATCGCCACCGTAAACTACATTAGAAAAGACAATTTTTTTTTAAATGTGCAATTTGTAAATATTGCTAAAAGCATGTATAGTTAGAACTGATTACATCCGTAGGACAAGTTTTAGTTAAAACTCATCACATAAAGAAATTCAAAAAGTATTTTTTTAATTTCTGAAGAAGTTAAGTCTTAAAACTATAACATTATGTAACGAAAAAGGTGTCCCAAAAGATCTATTTAAAAAACTGTATAAGGGGATTCTGTGTATTAACATGCAATAATAAGCATGCATAAATCAACGGTTCAAGTCCTCTGTTAGGGGCCAATAAAATGTATCTGCATACATTTTCCACATAAATTTTAATTTAAGAAATGACAGTCAAAAGATCCTTCATTTTAGATATAGCTTTTCATTTTAATATATAATTAAATGTAAATAAAACATCACTATCAATTTTAAGGAAACTTTGTAATTGTGCAAAGGATAAATTTTTTGACCTGACTATTTTAGGGTTCTAAATGCAATAAGATTTAGTTGAGTTATTCCACAAACACATTATAAAGTTCAGATGTTTCATCAACACAGTTCTCATGAAACTATTTACTTTTTAAAAATAACTGAGATATTCTTTTAAATTTCTTTTATTAATACTCACATATATCGGGGAAAATTATTTTGACATGACGTGATAAAATGTGAAAAACTAATGTGTCTCAGGCTCAAGTTTTTAGTTATTAAATGTTTCAAAACAGACAAGTTTTGTTTCCTCATTGGTGTTAAGAACCAAACTGCTATTTCAATGAGTTATTCAATTAGACTAATTACTGCACTTTTAAACAGCACCACCATTTAATTTCATGTATATCTGACTTCGAATATATCTGTAAAGATAATCGAAGCAAAAGTAATTACTTAAAGGCACAAATAGGATGTACTGTTGAAAAAAGATAAAGAGTGCGGTGCAGTTGCATTCAATACATTTTTAAGATGCATGTCTGCCAAAATGCAACACACGGGAAGTTTATTTCCTGACAGCAGGTGTACACATGCCAATACTTAACCATTTTATGGCACCTATTTCTTTCTTGGAGTGCCAAGTTTACAAATCTGCAGTTTTTAATTTGGTAGATGACAAATATTCTGAATCACCAATTAAAAACCTTTTGGGGAGGGATGGGGAAAACTATAAATGTTTGACAAACATAATTCTAGGATGAACAATGTATACAATGCACTTTTATCAACTTTTTAAAAATAAAGGAAAACAAAAAACTTTACTGAGTGTTATGATACAAGTATTTTCACAGTAATTTTGTTTGACTCCATCATGAATTTTAAAATCAAGAAAATACCAACCTACTAACCAAAATAGTGTTTTTATTCCATACAGGTATGTAAATTTGTCTATTTTCAGTCAGAATGTTTCTTAATTCTAATAACAATCATTTTTACCTCTGATTCTATTATTAAGGGATAAATCACCAGAAGAGAATTGTAACATTTGTGAAACTTGAAAACACTAAAACTGTTTAAGTATTTATCTCCATTTCAAATCAGTAGACTAAGTGTTCTATTCTAAGTGAAGTGATTCTGAAAGCTATCCATGTAACACACCCCAGTTCTTGGATCAAGTCTGTTTTTCACTTAATTTATCCTATACGACTACAGAAACACCAGAATTACTTAATAAAAGTCACAAATAAGAGGATAACACCAAATCAGATCAGTATGTTTGACAGAAGACAAAAGGAATCCTTCCCTCAGTATAGAATAATGTTCTCTGATTTATGCTTCAAAAGTTAAAAAAAAAAAGTGTGTGTGTGTGTGCAAAGGTGTGTACATAGAAAGAGAACTCGAGCACTATTTGTTCAAATTATGACTATAGTGCAAGATCTTTAAAAGATAGTAATTTCCATCTGGAAAAAGTTTTTCTAAAAATGACTCATGAAAAACAGATAACAGACACCTAAATTCTTCCTATCTCAAGTTTCAATTTTAAACCTATAAAATTTATAAAATCTATGTAAATTTCTATATTTCTAACACTATCTTGAAAAACAACACTAATCTGATATCAGACACTGTGAGTCCTCAAAGGGGACTGGACCAAATAGTATAAAGTGTCTTTATTCTGTTGAAAATCCTTACTTTAAAATAAATATTCTATTAGTTTACTTTTGACTTTTCCGTAACAATATTCAAATCGTTTTCTTAAGCAAAATAAGCTGATAGTGTATATAAACATCTCACCACTTCTTAATTGTGCCTTCTTCATCCCAATGCTATGTGATCTTTATGTACATACAAATACAATTTTAAACAACAGCTTTGCTTTTGGTCAAAGAAAAGGGTACAGAAATAACTATGTAATCTTTATGTTCAAAGTGTTAACAGGTACTTCAGAAGATGAAAACACCAAAACTTTCAATACTTACAATACTTGTTTATTTTGATCAAGTATATCAGTGCTGAAATTCTAATTCAACCAAATAATTGAGATTTCTCCTCACACCTTTTTGTATACAGCATAATCACACATAATCTCAACTGCAATTTTATTGATATTCTATTTCCAGCAAATTCTACAAAAATAATACCAATAACAGCAGTAGAAACTATTTACTGATTGTACAAGCAGTATGCTTGGTACTGTGTTGAAACACTTTACATACACGATCTCATACAACCCTCATGAACAACACTAAGAGACAGGAAAGACTTGTGTAAGAGGTTAAATACCTAAGATCATACAGCTAGTAAAGCAGCAGATTTCTATTTCAAGGATCATGTTCTTAATCATTACACTGTTCTGCTATTATTTCACATATGACAGTTGATTTAAAAAAAAAAAAAAGTCTAAAGCTGAGCAAAAATGGTCTGTCCCTTTACATTCCCATTCTCTATTCTTCATCCTTTGCCAGGCCTCCAGGCTTCATACCATTTTCACACACTGGAGGGGCACTTGATATTAGGAGCAATAAAGACAAAAGAAAAGACAGTATATCTGATCCCCCAATTATTTTCTCTTCAGTTGTTTAATGGTGACAGGAACCTTTGCAAAGCATACACATTACTGCTTATCTCTTGCTTCTTTGGGCCCGGAGGCACAACTGTAAACAGCAGGCAGGTGGCACTTAGAAATTATAAAATATGCTTCTTTTTGAAGCACAACTGCTAATTTTTAATAGATAAAAGTAGAACTGTATTTACCCATCCTACTGTCTGGTCACCTGCCATTTTGTCATGAGAAGGTAAAACCAGTTTATCCAAACTATTCAGATAAATTTTCTTTTTCTGTCTTTTACTGTTTAGCTAGGAAATTTCACTATGAGACTAACATAGCTTTAAAAAGTAGGAAAAAAAATTCCTGTTGACAGACATTTCTAAGGCATTTCCAAGAATTTCAATGTATCATTTAGACATCACTCCCAGAAGGCAGACGATGGACATTAAATACTAAAATGGGATAGAAAATCCACTACCACCAAATTTTACAGTAATAAAATTGTTTGGTGCTCCTATGATGATTCCTTAACGCTCTGTAAGACAATGTCCTCTGTCTGCTATGCCACCTGAACAAATCCTTGGCAAATGGATCCAAGAACAACAACTCCTAAAAAGGACATGCTGAAGATTTTGTGTCTGTTCATAACCAGTATCCACGATCAAGATTCAAAAAAGCGAAACAGTTCTTGTGTATACAACATAATGGAGTTGATACTACGTTGAAATAAATGCCTTATTACTGGGAAAAGATCGGGGAAACAGGGTTTAGGGGCCTATGTTCGCACCACCATGAGGGAGGGCCAACATAGCCCCAAAAGTAACCACAAAACTGACTGTCTGGGTCTGATATGATGTAAAATGTTGTCTGAGTCTAGAAATTAATGAAGAAAGAAAATTAGTCCACTATTTCATATTTGTTTAACATTTAAAATTTGTTTTAAAAATGTGTTAAAAATTGTATTCCCTTATCAGGGATCCATTTGTCTTCTGACAGGGTTAATGAAAAAAAAAAAACTACAATCTTCTTCCTAAGAGATTCATGCAAGAGAGGGAAGAGAATGACTCCTATATACTTCAGATAG
>NC_045434.1:49773477-49839334 GCF_002776525.5 Piliocolobus tephrosceles | reverse complement strand
TAACCAGCACAAAGAAACTAAACATCTTGAAAAAAGAATGGATGAATGGATAATGAGAATAATCAATGCAGAGAAGACCTTAAAAGAACTGATAGAGATGAAAACCGTAACACGAGAACTATGTGACAAATGCACAAGCTTCAGTAACCGACTGGATCAACTGGAAGAAAGAGTATCAGCGACTGAAGATCAAATGAATGAAATGAAGAGAGAAGAGAAGTGTAGAGAAAAAACAGTAAAAAGAAATGAACAAAGCCTCCAAGAAATATGGGATTATGTGAAAAGAACAAATCTACGTCTGATTGGTGTGCCTGAAAGTGACAGGGACAATGGAATCAAGTTGGAAAACACTCTGCAGGATATCATCCAGGAGAACTTCCCCAATCTAGTAAGGCAGGCTAACATTCAAATTCAGGAAATACAGAGAATGCCACAAAGATACTCCTCGAGAAGAGCAACTCCAAGACACATAATTGTCAGATTCACCAAAGTTGAAATGAAGGAAAAAATCTTAAGGGCAGCCAGAGAGAAAGGTCGGGTAACACACAAAGGGAAGCTCATCAGACTAACAGCAGATCTCTAGGCAGAAACTCTCCAAGCCAGAAGACAGTGGGGGCCAATATTCAACATTCTTAAAGAAAAGAATTTTCAACCCAGAATTTCATATCCAGCCAAACTAAGTTTCATAAGGGAAGGAGAAATAAATGCTTTACAGACAAGCAAATGCTTAGAGATTTTGTCACCACCAGGCCTGCCCTACAAGAGATCCTGAAGTAAACACTAAACATGGAAAGGAACAACAGGTCCCAGTCATTGCAAAAACATGACAAAATGTAAAGTCCATCAATGCCAGGAAGAAACTGCATCAACCAACGAGCAAAATACCCAGCTAATATCATAATGACAGGATCAAGTTCACACATAACAATATTAACCTTAAATGTAAATGGACTAAATGCTCCAATTAAAAGACACAGACTGGCAAATTGGAAAAAGAGTCAAGACACATCAGTTTGCTGTACTCAGGAGACCCATCTCACACGCTGAGACACACACAGGCTCAAAATAAAGGGATGGAGGAAGATCTACCAAGCAAATGGAAAACAAAAAAAGCAGGGATTGCAATCCTAGTCTCTGATAAAACAGACTTTAAACCATCAAAGATCAAAAGAGACAAAGAAGGCCATAACATAATGGTAAAGGGATCAACTCATCAGGAAGAGCTAACTATCCTAATATATACGCACCCAATACAGGAGAACCCAGATTCATAAAGCAAGTCCTTAGAGACTTACAAAGAGACTTAGACTCCCATACAATAATAATGGGAGACTTTAACACCTCACTGTCAACATTAGACAGATCAATGAGACAGAAACAAGGATATCCAAAAATTGAACCCAACTTTGCACCAAGCGGATCTAATAGACATCCACAGAACTCTCCACCCCAAATTAACAGAATATACATTCTTCTCAGCACCACATTGCACTTATTCCAAAATTGACTACGTAGTTGGAAGTAAAACACTCCTCAGCAAATGTAAAAGAACAGAAATTATAACAAACTGTCTCTCAGATCACAGTACAATCAAACTAGAACTCAGGACTAAGAAACTCAATCAAAACCACTCAACTACATGGAAACTGAATAACCTGCTCCTGAATGACTACTGGGTACATAATGAAATGAAGGCAGAAATAAAGATGTTCTTTGAAACCAATGAGAACAAAGACACAACATACAGAATTTCTGGGACACATTTAAAGTAGTGTGTAGAGGGAAGTTTATAGCACTAAATGCCCACAGGAGAAAGTTGGAAAGATCTAAAATTGATACCCTAACATCACAATTAAAAGAACTAGAGAAGCAAGAGCAAACACATTCAAAAGCTAGCAGAAGGCAAGAAATAACTAAGATCAGAGCAGAACTGAAGTAGATAGAGACATAAAAAACCCTCCAAAAAATTAAAGAATCCAGGAGCTGGTTTTTTGAAATGATCAACAAAATTGATAGATCACAAGCAAGATTAATAAAGAAGAAAAGAGAGAAGAATCAAACAGACTAAATAAAAAATGATAATGGGGATATCACCACCGACCCCACAGAAATACAGACTACCATCAGAGAATACTATAAACACCTCTACGCAAAAAAACTAGAAAACCTAGAAGAAATGGATAATTTCTGGGACACTTACACTTTTCCAAGACTAAACGAGGAAGAAGTTGAATCCCTGAATAGACCAATAGCAGGCTCTGAAACTGAGGCAATAATTAATAGCCTACCAATCAAAACAAGTCCAGGACCAGACGGATTCACAGCCAAATTCTATCAGAGGTACAAGGAGGAGCTGGTACCATTCCTTCTGAAACTATTCCAATCAATAGAAAAAGAGGGAATCCTCCCTAACTCATTGTATGAGGCCAACATCATCCTGATATCAAAGCCTGACAGAGATACAACAAAAAAAGAGAATTTTAGACCAATATCCCTGATGAAAATTGACGCAAAAATCCTCAATAAAATACTGGCAAACCAAATCCAGCAGCACATCAAAAAGCTTATCCACCATGATCAAGTGGGCTTCATCCCTGGGATGCAATGCTGGTTCAACACATGCAAATCAATAAACATAATCCAGCATATAAACAGAACCAGAGACAAAAATCACATGATTATTTCAATAGAGGCAGAAAAGGCCTTTCACAAAATTCAACGCCCTTCATGCTAAAAACTCTCATAAATTTGGTATTGAATGGAAAGAACATTCCATGCTCATGGATAGGAAGAATCAATATCGTGAAAATGGCCATACTGCCCAAGGTAATTTATAGATTCAATGCCATCTCCATCAAGATACCAATGACTTTCTTCATGGAATTGGAAAAAACTACTTTAAAGTTCATATGGAACCAAAAAAGACCCTGCATTGCCAAGACAAAAGAAGAAAACTGGAGGCATCACGCTACCTGACTTCAAACTATACTACAAGGCTACAATAACCAAAACAGCATGGTACTGGTACCAAAATAGAGATACAGACCAATGAAACAGAACAGAGCCCTCAGAAATAATACCACACACCTACAACCATCCTGTCTTTGACAAACCCGACAAAAGCAACAAATGGGGAAAGGATTCCCTATTTAATAAATGGTGCTGGGAAAACTGGCTAGCCATAAGTAGAAAGCTGAAACTGGATACTTTCCTTACTGCTTATATGAAAATTCATTCAAGATGGATTAGAGACTTAAATGTTAGACCTAAAACCATAAAAACCCTAGAAGAAAACCTAGGTAATACCATTCAGGACATAGGCATGGGTAAACACTTCATGTCTAAAACACCAAAAGCAATGGCAAAAAAAGCCAGAATTGACAAATGGTATCCAATTAAACTAAAGTGCTTCTGCACAGCAAAAGAAACCACCATCAGAGTGAACAGGCAACCTACAGAATGCGAGAAAATTTTTGCAATCTACTCATCTGACAAAGGGCTAATAGCCAGAACCTATAAAGAACTCAATCAAATTTGCAAGAAAAAAACAACCGCATCAAAAAGTGGGCAAAGGATATGAACAGACATTTTGCAAAAGAAGACATTCATACAGCCAACAGACACATTGAAAAATGCTCATCATCTCACTGGCCATCAGAGAAATGCAAATCAAAATCACAATGAGATATCATCTCACACCAGTTAGAATGGCAATCATTAAAAAATCAGGAAACAACAGGTGCTGCAGAGGATGTAGAGAAATAGGAACACTTTTACACTATTGGTGGGATTGTAAACTAGTTCAACCACTGTGGAAAACAGTGTGGCGATTCCTCAAGGATCTAGAACTAGAAATACCATTTGACCCAGTCATCCCATTACTGGGGATATACCCGAAGGATTATAAGTCATGCTGCTATAAAGACACATGCACACGTATGTTGATTGTGGCATTATTCACAATAGCAAAGACTTGGAATCAACCCAAATGTCCATCAGTGACAGACTGGATTAAGAAAATGTGGTACATATACACCACGGAATACTATGCAGCCATAAAAACGGATGAGCTCGTATCCTTTGTAGGGACACGCATGCAGCTGGAAACCATCATTCTCAGCAAACTATCGCAAGAACAGAAAACCAAATACTGCATGTTCTCATTCATGGGTGGGAACTGAACAATGAGATCACTTGGACACAGGAAGGGGAACATCACACAGCGGGTCCTATTGTGGGGATGGGTAGGGAGGAGGGATAGCATTAGGAGATATACCTAATGTAAATGACGAGATAATGGGTGCAGTACACCAACATCACACATGTACACACATGTAACAGACCTGCACGTTATGCACATGTACCCTAGAACTTAAAATATAATTTAAAAAAAAACAAAAACTCATAGTGAAAGGATGGCTGGCTTATTTTTACGGGCAAACACCAAATATCAATATAGCGTGAGTAAATAAGGGCACATATAAAAACAGTAGGTTGTTCCTTACAGACCAAATGTTAGCATGCTCAGTTTAAGTGTACCAGTGGAGACCTCAACCACATTTTGATCAATTTTATGCATATGTGGGACGGAGAGAGAGGTATGAATGCATGTCCATGCATCCATGTGAGAAAGAGAGAAAAAGACTAATTATTTTCTTCTATTGCTGAAAATGGTTCTGGTAATTTCACTAAATACACTCTATGTAAATATAACCAAATGACTAAAATGCAAAAAAACTTTCTACACAATCCAGCAATTATTCTTATGAAAAATATTTCATGCTTTGCATTTATGCTGTGTGGATCTTCACATCTTTCAAATATGTCACCACAGAATTTTTTAATCTGGCCATCCTGAGACTACGTAAAATGTTCATCCCAACATAGAATTATTACTTATCTACTGATACATAGTCTTCTTTATACTTCTCTATTTGTACTTTACAATGATACAACTTTATTTATACTTTAACCATATTTGATTTTTTACTCATATTGACTGCATTCTAAATCTTAAGTAGTTTTATACAATGCTAAGAAACACTTAAATTGTAATGTCTTTGCAGCACTGAAATTACTAATTGGGAGGGTGAGGCTGAAGTAACCTCATTAATTTGACTATCAACCTGTAATAAGTAAAAGGCAGAGAAAGTGATTTCCATGCTGAGGAAAGTGGCATACACCTGCAGACTCAGGTACAGAGTTCAAGTCCAACCTGGGCAACATAGTAAGACCCCATCTCTTTAAAAAGAAAGATTTCCAAAACCCAGCAGGAAATCCCTGCTCTTCTCTCCCCTTCCAAATCAACAAAACTAAATGTGACTAATCCTAAATTTATAGCTCAAACTTGCAGCAAGGTCATTCTATTGCTCCTTACCTCTCCAGTAACAAATCAGATCCTTTGGATATCTACGTTATGACTCCCAAATTCAAAAGAGTTACTTCCCTCACCAACACTTTTTAACAAATCAAATAGAATGGAATGAAACACAGTCCTGAAGTTGACTCAGTAATCTATACATCTAAAGAAATAACACATCATATCTATCTGGCAAGGGATTAGTCAGACACAACAAGGAACAGAAATCACAATGGCAAATCAAAACCTATCTAAGCAGTGCCCAAGGGGACAGGTACCCTGGCCTTGCAACAAGTCTTTTTTCAATGAAGAGTTAAAAATAACAGACTACTTTAATACCCCTAAATATCTGAAGGATATAATTTATTATACGCTCACTGCACAGTGTACTGTGATTTCCAATGTAGCTTTACACAGAGAACATGTGCTAGATGTGAGAATCCAGTGCCCTTATTAATTACATTTATCACTGCAAATTAATAAATCAGCATTTGATTTCAAATGCTACTCTCATAAGCTTAATTAAAATGAATCAATTTCTCATGGTATACTAACATTACCTAGTTTCTCAGCCTTTCTCTGGGCTACGGCAAATTACTAACGTAATGCCACCCTAGGAGACAACTCAGGATTCAGGCAGCTGATCAACCATAGGCAACAAAACCTCTGCACATCCATTCATCACCAGCAGTTATTTCTCCTTTGATCTGTTACACACAAAATACGCTGACTGAAATTATTCAGACACTTAGAACCAGTTACTACGTACTGTGGACTGGTCTTTGATGAGCTACAAGAGGGTTCTAATATAAAATGTAAATGTAATACTGCCAATATGACATAATAGTTTTATAAAATCTAGTATACTAGGCCAGGTCCAGTGGCTCACACTTGCAATCCCAGCACTTTGGGAGGCCGAGGCAGGCCGATCACTTGAGGTCAGAAGTTCAAGGCCAGACTGGCCAACATAGCGAAACCGTTTCTGCTAAAAAGTATAAAAATTAGCTGGGCGTGGTGGCGGGCGCCTGCAATCCCAGCTACTCAGAAGACTGAGGCAGGAGAATAGCATGAACCCAGGAGGCAGGGGATACAGTTCATCCAGGTAGCGCCACTGTACTCCAGCCTGGGTGACAAGAGTGAGACTCCATCTCAAAAAAACAAACAAACAAACAAAAACTACTATAGCCTTTTTACACTGAGGTTTAAAGCTTTAAAAAAAGTTATACAAAATTTTCAAAAATATTAATAATGACTCAGAAAAGTTAGAAATAATACAACTGTCTATCACAGGTGCCCCAAAATTGGTATCTATCAATTTATTGGAAAGTATTAGATCATTTATATCTACTGCACTTAACCTAGGTAAAGAAAAATATTTTCCAATGTCAAGTTATTTAAATAATTATGTTTTTGAAGTTTCTTCTTAAAGTAACTTCTTTTTTGGGGGGGGGGGAGGGTCTCATTCTGTTGCCAAGGCTGGAGTGTGGTAGCGCAATCATGGCTCACTACGGCCTTGACCTCCTGGGCTTAAATCAATCTGACTGCCTCAGCCTCCTGAGTACCTGGGACTACAGGCGCACACCACTATGCCCGGCTAATTTTTGAATTTTTTTGTAGAGACGGAATTTTGCCAAATGGGCTCAAGGAATCCACCTGCCTCAGCCTTCCAAAGCGCAGGGATTACAGGCATGAGCCACTACGCCCAGCCTGTTAACTTTTCTAGGAGGGAAAAACATAAATAATATATACACACATGCACACACCACCCCCCCAAAGTTCTTGATGAATTATAATGTACCTACAAATTTACTATCAGAATAACTGGTAATTATTCTGCCATTCTATTTAAAACTCAGTAATTCCTAAGGATACTGTGAAATATCTTGCATAGCTAGATAAGTGAGACTAAAATATTATAATCCTATCAGAAGCTTAATGGGGGTTTACTTTCTAAAAGCCATCTACATACAGAACACAAGTAAGAATTCAGTAACTTCTGAAAGATCAAAGAGCTGCTTTATTTTAGTTTTCAAGTTTGGTATAATGAAATATATTAGGAATTCAATTCCAGAATATTTATAGCACCACATACAAGACAGAAATGACAAAAAGACACTGTAGAAAAACTGGAGCATCTATCCAAAAATACCAAATTTGGGGAGGTAAATGATTACAGGATTGATAACATCCAGAATTCACTGTAGAGGATGATAAAAGGCTGAATCAATTCTAATTGTAATGTGTAAAAATGTTAAACTGGTGGGGCACGGTGGCTCACGCCTGTAATCCCAACACTTTGGAAGTCTGAGGCAGCAGGTTACTCGAGGTCAGGGGTTTGAGACCAGCATGGCCAACAAGGTGAAACCACATCTCTATTAAAAATACAAAAAATTGCCAGGGAGTGATGGCACACGCCTGTAGTCTCAGCTACTCAGGAGGCTGAGGCAGGATCACTTCAACCTGGGAGGCAGAGGCTGCAGCGAGCTGAGATCGTGCCACTGCACTCCAGCCTGAGCGACAGAGTGAGACTCATCTGTGTGTACATATATGTGTGTGTACATATATATCGTTAAATTGACTTGATTTCAAAATAAAACTCTAATTTGATCTTATATACAGTTGCAAAAATCTAAATATAAGAATAAAAGCTTTTTCAATGACACTCATAAAATATGACAAGTTCAACAGTGAGAGAGTTATCTGAGTTCTATGGTATGACTTTTGTCTCTAATTAAAACAAAAGATCTTAAAATTTTTCATTTCTAAGCATTTCAAAGTGAATATGTCTTCAATGGATTCAGTGCAAAGCACCATTCTGAAATTTCAAATAAGAACTTAGTTTCTAAACAGCAAGATCTGTCCAGTCCAGAAGCAAGTAAGAATTTAAAAACAGGTATTTAAAAAAACATGGGAACAGTCACTCACAGAGGAACATGAGAAGCAGGAAAGACAAGAAGAACAACACTAAAAGAAACAGCCATCAAGAAAAAGACCTGGAAAAGAAACCAAAACTTAGAATTAAAGATCAAACGAGGTTTAGTAGGATGGGGTGGGGGGGAGAGGGGATGAACTAAGTAGATAATCCAATGAATACTAAGACAATTAATTTAAAAAATTTGAATGCAGGAATTATATAAATGATTAAAAAGTCACTCAAAAATCTAAATCAATTTACAAAGACCCAGAAATTGATCTAGCAAACTAAAGTTCAGCCAGCAATAGCCAATGGAAAAGTTCCCATCAAGGACATACCCAAACACCCAAATATAGCATGTTATTAAATATACTAGGTTTTTTTCATACGAACCAATTGATTAAAACATCTGTCATAAAGTTAAAGGGAACACTAAAAGATTAATCTGTGTTCAAAATAATAAAGAGAAATACAGAAAATAAAAACATTTGTATGTTAAAGAACAGTAGTGGTTAATCTAAAAATACAAGGAGGAGTGGGAAATTAAAAGTCATAAAATATGTTTAACACTGACAATAATTTTGTTAAAACTGAATTAGTTACACTGATGCAGGTAAACAGAAATTGGAATAAAAAGCTCTATTAAGTTGAAAGAAAACTAAAATCTTTGTGCAATTCTGAGAGTCATATATAACTACAGCATTATATACTAAACTATAATTAAGAGAATACATGTAACCAAAACGATGTTTCATAGTATAAATTTTTATTATTTAACAAACTATATTTCCAAACTGGTTTCTATGCTTCCTATTCTTACAAGGAGCAATATTACAGCATTTTAAAACAAAGTGATGTCAAATTTATTATTAAAAATTACACAATGATTTCAAGATTACTCTGATATATGTGGCAACAATAACTTTCTTTCTAAAATAAATCTCAAGTGTTTTGTGATTGTGGCATGAACTCCATAGTCATTGGTAGAACAACTTTAAAAGTCATGTTACAGATATTAACTAAAACCTCTAATATGTTTTGGGTAAACTAACAGTTATTCTTTAACAAAATGCAAAGCTAAATTGAGTTCACTTATACAGGCTTACACAAAATCTATCAACCAGTGTGCAATGGATTTTCAATAAACCTCAGTTAAGATATATAAACTAAACTACATAAAAATAATCTTCGCTTTACATGTATTAAAATTCCCTGACATGAATTAGTATGTTGTTGCTGTAATTCTTTTTTCTTGAAGTATATTAGCACCAAAATGCTAATAATGCTGACAAAATGTTAAGGTTAAATCAGATTCTAACACCTCTTACCAAAAGGAAGGCATGAAATGATTTAATATTTACCCATCTAAATAAGTGTTCACTCTAAATACTAGCCAATTAAAGAGTATATCTGCATTATTCAGTATAAAACGCTTACAAAATATTATATATGGTTAATATAAAAACATTTATGCAATAACTACAATCAATTCCATACTACAATCAAAAAGCAGTGAAAGGAGGCCAGGCACAGTGGCTCACGCCTGTAATCCGAGCACTTTGGGAGGCTGAGGCAGGCAGATCACGTGAGGTCAGGAGTTCGCGACCAGCCTGGCCAATGCAGCCTCTCCTAAAAATACAAAACCCGGTCTCTACTAAAAATACAAAAAATTAGCCGGTTGTGGTGGTGCACACCTGTAATCCCAGCTACTTGGGAGGCTGAGGCAAGAGAATCACTTGAACCCAGGAGATGGAGGCTACACTGAGCTGAGATCATGCCACTGCACTCCAGCCTGGGTGAAACAGTGAAACTCCATCTCAAAAAAATAATAAAATAAAATAGGCCGGGCGCGGTGGCTCAAGCCTGTAATCCCAGCACTTTGTTTGGGAGGCCGAGACGGGCGGATCACGAGGTCAGGAGATCGAGACCATCCTGGCTAACACGGTGAAACCCCGTCTCTACTAAAAATACAAAAACTAGCCGGGCGAGGTGGCGGGCACCTGTAGTCCCAGCTACTCCGGAGGCTGAGGCAGGAGAATGGCGTAAACCCGGGAGGCGGAGCTTGCAGTGAGCTGAGATCTGGCCACTGCACTCCAGCCCGGGGGACAGAGCGAGACTCCGCCTCAAAAAATAAAATAAAATAAAATAAAATAAAATAAAATAAAATAAATGTTTAAAGAAGCAGTGAAAAGGGCAATGCTAAGCAAGCTATAACTGGATACATTTAAACCTCAAAACAAATCCCTAAGGAAGTTATACCACCTTTCTGATGAGAAAGCTGAAGCTTAATTTGCTGTAATAAACAGGCCAACAATTCATAATAGAAAGTTCTCTCTTCTATCTCCCTTACATTAAGACTTGGTCCAAATCTATAACCAGAACATTATCTGCCCCCCCTCAAAAAAAGTTGGAAAAATTCACAATGGGGAAAATTACTATGAAAGGGATATAAAGGATTTTTTATGAGTACCATTTGTTGAGCCTGTTTGTGCTAAAAGAGAAAAAAACATTGCCTATTCACTTATGTGATGGCTTCTTAGAAAAGTCTATGAAAATGCATATCTAACAAAAAACTGTATACAACACATAATACATTAATATGGAAGTATTACTTCATGTAACAGTAAGTATATAAAATAAACTTTCAAAACTTAAGGGATACAATGGATTATTATATACACACTATTTTAATTTTTACATTTTGTAAACAGTTTTTACATATATAAAAAAACTAATGTTTCTTTTAAGGGGTACACCTTCATACTGTTAGGCAGACACATGATAGAACCACTTTGTTCCCTGAAATATCAAAACAAGCACCAAGTTTTGAAAACTGCTTAAAGTGTAAATATAATATTCTCAAATAGAATAATACACCAGTCTAAACACACAGTACAGAAAAAAACATTTTATAAAAGTAATATTCCTACTTATAATTCTGTAACTACATATTAAAATCCTGAACACTTTATATACTTTTCAGATGAAAGTTACTTAATTTTTTTTTTTCTTTTTAGAGACAGAGTCTCACTGCTTTGCACAGGCTGGTCTCAAACTCCTGGCCTGCAGCTATCCACCTGCCTCAGCTTCCCAAAGTGCTAGGATTATAGGCATGAGCTACCATGCCTGTCCAGAAAGTCAGTAACTTAAAACTAAAGAAATTACATTTCTTTCTATGTATGAGTCCTAACAGATGGATGGAAAAGGCCAACCTAGTTATTACCCTCTTTATATAACTTATTTGCGGCTACTTTCTCTCAAAGGCAAAAGATCTCTGCTATAAGATAAACATACATAGCTGTTGCAAAAATACCCCAATTACTTGAGAGAAAAAAGATTATCATAATATTTATATAAACTAGTCTTCATAACTTTGAATGAAAATTGTATCATTAACAATACCAAATACATATATTACATATATTAATAAATATAATAAATTATAAGTACAATAAAGCTATATAGTTGCCTATATTTACACATACATCCAACTGAGTTTACAGAATCATAAATTAATAATACAAGTAGCTACCATTTGTTAAGCCTCTTTGTACTAAGCATTTTATACAGTGTCTCCTTTAATCTTCAACAACACTATGACGTAAGTTCTATTATATATATTATAAAATAAAACCAAAATAACTGATAGAAAGATTAAATAACTTCCTCAACTTCACAAGCAGGAGAATGGATGGAAGAACTGAAAATCAAAGCCAGCACTGACTTCAAAACCTCATATTTGTTGTATTTCCAACTTGATTAACTCATCTTTAACAAACTGGTACTGCCTCTAGAGCAGGGATTTCAAACCGGATGGCCAAAACAATCTATAGATATAGTAGAAATAAGTAAAGAAGGCTAAATAAAAGATAACAAAGTAACAAGGCCTGTGGCAATCTAGAGAAAACCTCTTATCTAGAGGAGGTAGCTCCTGCTCAGGTGGATGTGGCTGTTGCCATGTGAGACTACAGACCCAGTACCCATTCATGCCAGATAGATTTTAAGGAAGCTGGAAATGCAGACTGTTCATGTGACAAGCTCTAATTTTTAAATGGTGGTAAGATAAAAACCTAAATTACAATAGATGCCTAATAAAACGTTATCTGTGGCCACATTTAGATTGGCACAATGAATGACTCCAGAAGCAAGCTAAAATGCTTCTGGATGATCTACGTTACCATCTTTTTCTTCCTGCCTGTTCATAAATGTTAGTGTTCATTTATGTACATACATTAAATGAACACTAACATTTATGAACAGGCAGGAAGAAGAAAAAGAAGAAAAAGAAACTTTCCTATAAGCATCCTTAAAATATACATAATAACCAGTCTTATTTCAAATCTTTCTACTCCCCATGCTCTCCCCATCACAGGGCTTTTACTCCTGCTTTTTGTTCACTGCTCCTAAAATGTGTTTTCCTGTCATCACCAAGTTAAATCCTACACAAACTTCTGATCTTATTCAAGCATTAACTCCTTAATGAAGTATTCTAACTCCTGCAACAAATCCAATTTTAGGCTCTTGTTGCACAATATACCTCTAATACTTGGCATAGTCACAATTTTATAGTATGACTAATGTGTCCCTCCCCAACCAGATCATAAATTCCATAAGAACACGTATGGTTTTGTTCATCACTGATGTCCCAGCACTCGACACACTGAAGGCACACAGCATGCACTCAAGAAATACTTGCTAAAGGAAAGAGGAAGAAGAGGAAATAGAGCCCTAAGGAAGACAGCTTTTAAAAATTCTCCATTATCTGCAGGGCTGAACTCTACATTCAACTCCAGAACATTACTGCTACTACAGCACTCCCGTAACAATTCAAGCAGAGATGAACAACAAATTAATCAACAACCAAATGGGAATGAAGAAAGCTTTATAAAACAGTGGTGGGGTGGGGAGGGTGCTAATGTATGTGTTCCTGCTTTTAAGAATATAACCTGGTTGACAGCCTGAGATTCTGCATCCTCCTGAGAATTGATGGTGATAATATTACACCTCTAACAAACTGTATAAAACTACCTAAGTTTACTATCAAAAAAATTGTTCCGCAAAACATACTTACTGTAACAACGATGGTGACTATTGGAATAAATTCAAGCAAAGATCTTAAAGAAAAACTTTTAATCTCTATAATTGCAGGGTGTGAGATGCTTCCTCAAAAATGAAGACAGTAAAGGTAATCAAGAGTCAATGATACTCACTAAGAACAAATAAGAGGTTAGAGTTTGTAACCCTTCCAGTTAAATATCAACAGGCTAGACAGGTTAAAATGAAGTGGTTCTCAATGCAACTACCAAATCCTTATTAATAAGAGTGAACTGTGATCACCATCTTCTAATTATTTCTCCAGGGGAATCATAAATTGGTTCCTTGCTACTATACAACTAACAAAAACAGGTCTTCATCATATACTCTCATTTACTATACAATAAAAACTTTGTCAAGTGACATTCTTTGTCTAATATGACCCTTCCACAAAACGAAATCATGAAAATATATTGTTATTTCCCCCACTGAATGGTTTCTACCTTCACATAATTCTGAGATAGCTTTACTTAACCTGATTCTATGAAACACTAGTTCTTTCCAAGAATACTCCCTAGGTATGAGGGTAGGGGCAAACTCGGCGGGTTAAATAAGCTTAGAAAGACTGCACATTCTTCCAATTCAGATACTCATACATTAAAAACAATGAGATTCTTGAACCACAAAATCTGTTTAATCTAGTAGAGTTTTTTGTTTGTTTGTTTTTGAGACAGAGTCTCACTCTGTCACCCAGACTGGACTGCAGTGGACTAATCTTGGCTCACTGCAGCCTCCACCTCCTGGGTTCAAGCAATTCTCCTGCCTCAGCCTCCAGAGTAGCTGGGATTACAGGTGTGCGCCACCACGTCCTGGCTAATTTTTGTATTTTTAGTAGATGAGGTTTTGCCACATTAACCAAGCTGGTCTTGAACTCCTGGCCTCAAGTGATCTGCCTGCCTTGGCCTCCCAAAGTGCTGGGATTACAGGCATGAGCCACTGCGCCTGGCCTAACCTAGTGTTTCTTAAACATTATAGAACCCAAGTAACAAATTTGGGGAAAAAGCTCCAAACTGGGAGAAGTTCTCTATCAAATCAACAATTTCATGGCTTGGGCCTCTGGAATCTTTACTGTGAAACATATTTCATGGCCTAAGTCAAAAGTTAACCAGAAACCCAACTATACAAACTTGTAACTTTAAAGATACCTGGGTTTCTGTTGCCATAAGTTTGAATAATTCTTATTTTCATAAAATATTATCAAAGCACTCTCCCTGGGGCCTTTACCTGTATAAAAACTTTCACTACTTCATGATTCTTATGAAATGTGATTACCAAAACATATATCCTTCTCTATAAAATATATAGGAAATTATCTGCATAAAAATGTTCTAGCTGTCTGCATAATTTAGTCTTGCATATATCAGAAATCTGATGTTTAACTTAAAAGATACATAGATTGATCCTAATTTTACTAACTATGTATATTAACCAGGCATATCAAAACACTGGAGAACAATGGCAGCAAAAATGAACTATACATAAATTAGAAAGGAAGTTACATCTGGGCAGCAAAGCCTTTTAACATGTATTTAACATCCTTGTATGTCTGGGTGGATATTATAATGGAGAAACTTTCTTGACTGGAAAATAAGGTAGAAAGTTGGTGCAACTCACGAGCTCACAAATAGGTAGTAATTCCAAAGCAGAAAAGAAGAGAAAAAAAAATTAAATTGGAAACGTAAGTCTGAGACACAACTTAAAAATAATTATCTGAGAATTCCAAAGCTTTCAAGTTCAAATTTCTCTATGCATTAATTCTAACAACTGTATAAATCAGATCACAAGCAACACAGATATTCAAACTGGGTATTAATATAACTATCAGCAATTTAACCATTTTTAGTCTTTCTGTTGCATTCCTACACAATGCTTTTTTCATGATTATTCTTTAAAAATGAGAGCATAAATTGCTTAAATTCACCTCCCTTTTTCAGCATACTTCAGTATATTGCTTAAATTCACCTGTCTTTCAGTATATTTAGCACAGTCTCTGACGATGTAGCAGAATCACGTCATTCTCATACTGATCAATGAAGAAGCTATCCTTAAATTTTAGAAAAACTCCTCTGTACAAAGGACCACTATAAAAACCATCACAGATTTTACTATTTGCAAAGAAGCTCAGATAATAAAACCATTTCATGGCATTTCAGAGCTACAGGGATGGATGAGAAAAGCAAAAATAATAACAAAAATAACAAAAAACTTACTTTGATGGCTCCCCAAGGATAACAACTTCATTCTACGACTAATTCACTTAGTGAATGATCAGTGGGCAAGTGCTGTCGCACTTAGGGAAATGATTAGTAGGCAAGTTCTGTTCCCAAGATGTCAATAACCAAATCACATAAGAATTTAAACTAAATCTTTAGCCATGAATTATATATTGAAGTCAGGAAGAACCAGGTAGACTGCATAAGATGGGAGTATCTAATCCCTCATGACTTTTGCCCTAATTCTCTAAACTCTAACAACACTGGTCTCCTTGCTGTTGCCCAACTGGACCTCAGTCTTGATCCCTGCCTTGACACAGAGGAATGCAATCCAAGTCTCTGCTCAACTGTTACCTCCTGAGAGAAGTATCTCTGACTTCTCTCTCTAAACAAGCCTCATCTGATTTATTCACAGCTGTGTGACCAGCAACAAGAACAGGATCTGACACAAATGCTCAATAAGTACTTCTTGAATGAATTCATTAATCTATATATAATTTAATAATACAGAAACAAATCTGATGACAATTTAAAAACAAGTATATTAACAAAACATCTGATATCCAATCCCAATTTGAAGCCCAGAAAAAAACAGACTTAAAATTGGATCTCTATACTTGCTATGTGCTTTTGGAAATGAGTGAGTAAAACATGAAAAATTCCACGTAGATATAAAGTTATGTGTTAGTTCTGAGAAATCACAGCACATATATAATGATTCCAGGTTACACAGAGTCCATAAAGATCTGATGATTCACAAGCAAAGACAAAAGTTTGGTATTAGTGTCTTAAGTATACTCTATTTAATACACACGCATAGTATTTTAAAAGTACAATCTAGAATATAAATAAAAGTATAAAAGGTATAACGATTTAGAATATAAATATGCAAAAAGAGATTAATAGAATTCCTGTTCTACATCACCAAATCCAATCATTAACTAAATAAAAATTAAAAGTGTTAAATATGGCTTGGTCAGAATATATAGAAATAACCATTTTCAGGAGGTTAAAAAAAGAAAGTTTGCTAAATGTGAACCAAAGGCTTATATTCACAGATACCCAAGTATTTAGTTCTGTTAATTACATACTCTGTAAGCATTATAATCACTATAATCCATCTCTTTAAAGAGTGTAAGACATTACGTTTTTAAAAACAAAGAATATTATGCCAAAAAGCTCTCCCAAACTGACCTCATAACTTAATGGCTTTAAATACTGACCAGGTGGCACTGCCCTACTTGCAAGTTAATCAAAATCAGCTTTTATTTACATATATTCAACTTAGTTTGAAGGAAAGGAAACACGAAACAGGATACCCATGAATCAATACACCACACAGATCAATCAGCACAAGCGATCAACAAAGAAAAATGTTTGAAATAAAAAATATGAGAGAATATTTTCTTCAACATGTGCTACTCACATAAAATCTCTGGAACAAAAGAACATCTACAGCCAAATTAACTTACCGTTACAGATTTCAGTGTCATACCATGGTAGGTTCCCATAGTGTCAATTTTGAAGCCTTCCGTTTCTACGAAAAAAAGAGGCTTACTGTTAAGATTTTATAGATCATGTATCTTATGACCTATAACAAATCTAAAGTAATAATCTACATTGAATGTGATGGTTCAATAGTATAACAAAGCCTTGAATCTACTATGTAAAATTAAATTCCATACTTGTGAAGATAAAAACTTTAAAAAGGACACTAGGGTAAAAAATACTAATATATCAAATACAGACCAGCAAGCCTATTGTGTAGAAGCTAGTTAAGACTATCTCTGCAATTACGTTCAAAAATTAGACTGAATACTTTATAAACCCAAATTACTTACTACTAATACTCAATGACAGTACCATTGAAAGCACCTAATACCATGAGAAGACCCAAAGTTATAAAAAGTAATGTTCCAAAGTTTCAGTCATAAAGCATATACTTATTTTATATACATACATACATATATATATATATATATACACACACACACACACATTTTTTTTTTCTTTTGAGATAGCGTCTCACTCTGTCACCTAGGCTGGAGTACAGTGGCACAATCTCAGTTCACTGCAACCTCTTCTCCCATCTCCCCTCCGCAGGTTCAAGCAATCCTCCCACCTCAGCCTCCTAAGTAGCTAGGACCACTGGCATGTTCCACTGCACCCAGCTATTTTTTTGTATTTTTAGTAGAGATGGGGTCTCGTCATCTTGGTCAGGCTGGTCACAAAGTACTGAACTCAAGCAATCCTCCTGCCTCCACCTCCAAAAGTGCTGGGATTACAGGTGTGAGCCACAGCAATCAACCATATTACATATTTTATAGAAAGCAGTGTTGTAAATAATGATTGGAGTGCCAGGACAGAATCCCAATATGCCTTTCTGCAAAGGCAAATATTTTACATACTGCAAGCCTTAAAATCTCTGTCACAACTACCCAATTCTGTATCTGTAGCGCAAAAACAGAATAAACAATATATGTGATCAAATGGGGGCAACCCAATTTGGCCCACGGAGGGTTATATTTAGTTTTGGAGACGTAATTTACCAACCTCTGCTTTATATAATTCATTCCCCAAGAAAAACATTGAATATTATAACGAAAGAATGGACGTAGTCTTTCTATGGCACATATCCAGTGCATGCCTTTATCAACTAAATGAAGTCAGCACACAAAATTCATTGCATCAAGGCAACATATCATTTTAAAAAAACTTAAGATTTCAGATTATGCATAAAAATATCATTAACTTCCAGCTGCTTCTACTTCATATTTTCATGACTCAAGTCATGATGAAGATCCCAAGAGGAAGTTATACTGACATTAGTCTCACCTCACAACTGCAGAAATGGTTCATTACTGCATTAGCCACAATATCACGCAGACCATCACAAAGTAAGTCCTCCCATCATTGCTCAAAATCTGTTTCCAAGTTCTCAATGCACATACACATTTATAACTTGGGAAACATGACTTGACACATAAAGTCTCTACTTTATATAAAAACAAAAGCAGTATGAACAGCAGCAAACATTTATAGATAATTACTTACCTATCAGATATTATTCTGGGAACTTAATATTTATTAACCAGTCCAATACTCACAATAACCGTAAGAGACAGGTACTATAATATTTTAATTACACACAGGAGAAAACTAAGGCAGAATGCAGTTAAAGTAACATTAAAATTCACACAAAAAGTTAATACGACGTAAGCTATCTGGATCCAGAATCCATGCTACTAACCAGGGATTGGCCAACTTTTTTCTGTGAAGGGCCAAATAATATTTTTAGGCTTTGTAGGCTACACAGTCTCTACTGAAACAATTTAATACTGATGTCACAAAGCCAAAGCAGCCATATATAAAATACATAAATGAATGAGTGTGGCTGTGTCCCAACAAAATGTTATTTCAGAAAAATTGCAGTGGGTAAGATCTGGTCTGTAGACATTACTTTGCCAACCCTTACCCTACCCAAACATCAGCCCATACTGTCTCTCAAGTTCAACACAACCACACTAAGGGGAAGATAAGAATTAAGCAACTTGCCTTCTTTTCCTTTGAATCTTTCCTGATCGTATCTGTTATAGGCAGCTGGGATAGGCTGTTTGGTGCGCAAAGTAGGATCCTGTAAAAAAAATTAATTATGAGTTACTTGTTAGTATTTTTAAACGTCACTTATTTAATTTGCTGGAGTGCAGCAGTGTGACCATGGCTCACTGCAGCCAAGACCACCTGGGCCCAAGTGATCCTTCCCGCTCAGCCTTCCAAGTAGCTGGGACCACAGGCATGTACCGCCACACTCGGCTAATTTTTTTTTTTTTTAATTTTTTTATAGAGACAAAGTTTCACCATGCTGCTCAAGCTGGCTTTGAATTCCAGCCTCAGGTGATCGACCTCAGTCTCCCAAAGTGCTAGGATTACAGGTATGAGCCACTATACCTGGCTAAAGTATCTTTACGATGTAATACTCTTCCCTCCAATAATAATTGTTTTAACAAAACAAAACAAAAAACCCTTAAATTCAAAGTATATTCAGTTTAGTTTTAGAGACTTTTAGCTGAATTATCCACCAAACTATTAATCCTTAAATAAACATGAAAGCCATGATGATTAATCCATTATAAACAGAGTAAGACTGAAGTAAGAGGTATCTTTTTTAAAATAATTAGAAAAGGCTGTTAGTCTAATGATGCATTATTTAATCACAAATACTCTATCAATGTTTAACAAACTGAAAACACATATTTAACAATATTCTCAAAGCTACTTGGAAAATTCATGATGACTGAAATACTTCTCATTTTATTACAATAGGATTCTATATCAAATACGCCAAATAAAATATACTTATCAATACCTATCAAGAATGATAAATATATGCTTACTTCACACTAGGCATATACTTCTATAGTAAAGGGCCAAACATTAAAACCTTCAAGTATTCTAACGATTATATAAATATACAGAAAGAATATTCAGTCACAAATGGTAGAACTGTTTTAAGGTTTGACATGTTTCCTACCAATTGCTATTCGAAATGTCAACCAATTCATAATTCTAAGTACCCTGTGCTTTGCCATCATAGCTCTTACTTCACTACCTTTAACAAAAAAAAAAAAAAACATCTAATAAGTAAGGAACTGCTGAGGGATCTAGGTTACATGGTCATTATAAGAATCTAAGTAAACTCTGAAGATCTGAGGTGGAACAGTTTCATTCCAAAACCCTCCCCTGATTCGTGAAAAAACTGTCTTCCACGAAACTGGTCCCTGGTGCCAAAAAGGTTGGGGACTGCTGTATTAGACTACAAGCTCAAAGAAAGTAGGGACCATAATCTTTCTCATTATTGTATCTCAGGATCACTAGCAGACTGTCTAATAGTAGGCACTTAAGTACTTGATGGAGAATCAACTAAAAGTATTTATCTAATTATCAACAAAAGTCTACCATCTTTAAAAGTTAAATTCCAACAATTTCATGAGCAAATAAAACTACTACAAAGTAGTTGCAAAGGCTGTATTAGTACTCTAATACATTTCAATATGCCTTTTAAAACCTGACACAGTTTTAAAAATATAGAAGATTCTTTGGGAGGCTGAGGAAGGCGTATCACCTGAGATCAGAAGTTCAAGACCAGCCTGGCCAACATGATGAAACTCCATCTCTACTAAAAATACAAAACTTAGCCGGGCATGGTGGCATGTGCCTGTAATCCCAGCTACTTGGGAGGCTGAGGCAGAAGAATCACTGGAACCCAGGAGGTGGAGGTTGCAGTGAGCCAAGATCAGGCCAGTGACTCCAGCCTGGGCAACTGAGTGAGACTCTATCTCAAAAGAAAAATTTTTTAAATAAATTTTCTGTTTATAGAATCTTCTATTTTCTATTGCAGAAAATAGAAACAATTTCATTTTGTGTTTTGTTCCTTTGTTGAATCATATGAAAATAGCTGGAAGGATTTTCCACAAAATTAGAGTATGTTTGAATTTAAATACAGGCTATATGTCATACATGAAATTTACTTTGGGAGGGTCTTAAATAGCATTTCAAAGAGAAGGCAGTCAACTCTCAGAGCAGCTGAAATGGAGGCACAATTAAAGGAAACCATGGCTGGTGACTAGGAGAAATACATTCACCAAGGTGTAATAGATATAATGTCAAAAAGAACCCCAAACTGGGAGGTAACAGAGATTTATGTTATTAACAATGGTTAGTGATTGTCCCAAGCAACAGTGAGTAGGCCAGCCACAGTTTACCTAAAATAAATAAAGGGTTTTCCCTGATTAACCTTTTTCAGACTGTGACCCAGATATATTAAGAATTATTGCTCCGGTTAAGAATTACTGCTGAAGTAAGTAACTTTTAATGCTGGGAAGGGCTTTCACATCTTTCAGATATTCTGAAGCAGCAAAAGGTTTAGAATCCACTGATTTTAAAATATGAAGATGTCTTCAATGTTACTACACTGCAATGTAAGTGGCAACTTCATTAAAATTACTGTAAAGCAGTAAAGCATTCTTACCACAGGTGCTGCATTTGGGGCTGGTCGCTGTTCAGGTGCACGCCCTTCTTCTCTGGCTTTTACAGATTGAAGAATTGCAAAAATGTTCTTGGAAAAATTCTAAAATATAAATGGATTTTAATTAAGCCCACTTTAAATATACAATAGTAAATTTACTTAATAAATAATTTAAGACTAAGTTATCTTACTATCAATTCTTCCCTACTATGTATGTCATAAGGTATCATTATCATACACAAATGTAAAAACCAGTCACTAAGATATTCATCCAGAGACTGATTATTGTAAATCCCACGGTATTCATCATTTTCATTTTACTTAAACTGCTACAAATGTATTCATATATTTTGTATTCTGCATCTGTTCAAATATAAAACCAGAAAACAAGTAAAAATCTAAATAAGGCCAGGCGCAGTGGTTCACGCCTGTAATCTCAGCACTTTGGGAGGCCAAGGCGGCTGGATCACGAGGTCAGGAGATCAAGGCCATTCTGGCTAACATGGTGAAACCCCATCTCTACCAGAACTACAAAAAATTAGCCGGGTGTGGTGGCACCTGTAGTCCCAGCTACTTGGGAGGCTGAGGCAGGGGAATGGCGTGAATCCGGGAGGTGGAGCTTGCAGTGAGCCATGATAAAGTTGGAAAGTACAAGTACAAATGCTCTTCGACCTATGATGCAATCACATGCTGATCAAAAGTCAACACAGCTAACTAATCTGACTACTTTTTCCTTCAAGAAACATTCTTCCTTCATGCTACAGATTGAATGTCTCCTCTAACACTCATGTTGAAATTTTACTCCATTGTAATAGTATTAGGAGGTGGAGCCTTTAAAAGGTGAGTAGGTAGGTCCACCGTTACGAATGGATTAATGTTGTTATTGCAAAACATTACAGTAACGGGTCCACCATTACGAATGGATTAATGTTGTTATTGCAAAAGTGGGCTCAGATTCCCAATATAGTAAGTTTGGCCCCATTTCTCTCTGTGTCTCATTTGCTTGCTTGCTTGCTTCTGCCTTCTGCCATGAAATGACCCTCAGAAGATGCCACTGCTATGCTCTTGGATTTCCCAGCCTACTGAAATGTGAGAAATAAATTTCTTGTCTTCACAAATTACCCAGTCTGTGATACCCACAGCAGCAGAAAACAGACAAAGACACTTGGCCTCTGAGATGCTACTCTCTCTTGGTTTTACCCCTAATGTCTGACAGTTCCTTTGGGGCTCTTCTTATGCTGCCCATCAATTGCTTAACATTTGAAGGAATGTGTAGTAAGAATCTACTCTAAGCCAAACACCTTGCTTGGCACTTGGGTACAATCATGATCAAAAAAGACATGGTCCCTGCCTCATGAACCTCAAATACAACATAATTTCTCTTCTTTAAACAAAGTATTCTGTTTCCTTGGCTTGGACCACTCTTCCCACCTTACCCCTTTCACCTCTCTCACTAGCTTTTATTCTTTAGGTGTCACTCCTCTTTACTCTGAATTAAGTTAACTGCCCTTGCTGGGTGTCTGCCCTACAATGTACCTAATAATTACTGCTTATTTAATTTTGACTTCTGCTGAAGAGTGTAACTTCTGTGAGAGCTAAGACCAACGTACCTCCCCGGTCAGTGCTTAGCACTGGCCTAGTTTGTAGATGTTAAACACTATACAAATAAATATGTATATAAAATGAGAGGCTGCTTGAAACATCACTATTATCACTATATCAGTTGCAGTGTTAACTAATTCCTATAATTCTCTGGAGCAGCAAATATAAGTCTCAGGACCCCTTTGCACTCTTACAAAGGACTTAAAGCTCTTACTGAGGACCCCAAAGAGCTTTAAGTTTGTGTGAACTACAGTATCTATTGAATTAAAGATTAAAACTGAAAAAAATTTAAATTCTTTTAAAAATAAGAAGACAAGATCCATGTAAACATAATAGCATATTTCATGAAAAATCACTTTTCAAAATGCATAAAGGTAATGACAAGAAACAGTGGCAGGTTTTTAAATTTTGCAAATTTCCTTAATCTCTGGCTTAATAGAAGACAGCTATATTCTCAGATAGGCTTCTACATTCAACATTCACTGTGCTCTCTTATTTGGTCAAAGAATATAGAGAAAACGTATCCTCACACAAACAGTTGGAAAAGGGAAGAACATTCTAGTAGTTTTTCAGGTAACTGTGGATAGTCTTCTTTGATATTATATCATAATGCAATAAATGGTTCTTAAAGGTTAATGCAACATGGAAACCACATCCGTAAACTTTTTGTATAGGTACTTTAAAATCCATCAGTCTCTCTTGCACTTTAAATGAACTTTTTACCCATGCATGATTTGTGACAGCATTCACTGGTCATCTGGAAAATATCAGTCACTGATTATGCACATTTTCCAAATATTAACATGGTTAATTATACAGTATCAACAAACTATACTTGTTAGTATTATTTGTAAAAGACTCACTAGAAGACTTTAAGAATTAGAAAATTGCTTGTTTCTTTACTTATGGGTGGAAAAAGGATTAGAAAAGTGTTATGGTGACAGCAGCATAAAGAAACTTCCCAAAATTCTAATTTTCTCATGAAAGCTCTCATTTTATCTTTGGCAACAAACACTATCAGTTGCTTTCCTTGAAGGAACATATTTATTTCCTTCACTTTCAAAAAAGAAAAAAAAAATCTGCCAAATAACTAAGTCTGAATAACACTTACTCTAATAAAAAAATGTTGCTTCAGTTCATACTTCATACAATGGCACAAGTCTCTTGATGAGAATAACCATCATGTTTGCAGAAGTGCTTTCTACATTCCAATTTCATCACACAAAATATTAAAAAGACATACTTAAGGGTCAAGATTTAACAAAATTCATAAATTTTAAAAACATCATCAAGGACATTAGTGAATAAAGAACACAATGGCTACCAGTTAAGTGCCATTGCCTTGATTCACACCAAGACTGGCAGTTTTACCAACCACTGATTTTGCGCCATCACTGCAAAGGTCAATACAGTGAAAAATGCACATAAAATCTTAGTCTTATTATAAAAATCGTTGAAAATATATGAAAAGCAAATCTCACTACTTTAAAAATAAAGAGGAATTAATCAATATTATCATCAATCTACTATGTAGTAGAATTACAGGTGATTAACATCTTCCTTCTAGTAATATCCTTTTATTAGTTTTTCAACGATGAACATATACTAATTTATATATGTTTATATATATTTATCTTCAGATCGTATAAATCTTTCACCTAATTTATGTAAGTTTAAAAGTTGTTTTCTAAATGGTATTATAAAATCAAGTTGCTTTATTTGGGGTCCTTGAAAAAAATAACAACATATTTATACTTCTCATGAAACCTTTTTTTTTTTTTTTTTTTTTTTGAGACAGAGTCTTACTCTGTCACCCAGGCTAGAGTGCAATGGCACAATCTCAGCTCACTGTAACTTCCACCTCCCAGCTTCAAGCGATTCTCCTGGCTCAGCCTCCTGGGTAGCTGGGATTACAAGAACACGCCACCATGCCCAGCTAATTTTTGTGTTTTTAGTAGAGACAGGGTTTCACCATGTTGTCCAGGCTGGAATTGAACTCCTGACCTCAACTGGTCCACCTGCCTTGACTTCCCAAAGTGCTGGGATTACAGGCGTGAGCCACCGCACCTAGCCTCTCATGAATCTTCAACCTAACTTTTGTTCCTGAAACTCAAAAAAGAAGAAAGCCCTGATAACTAGTAATAATGCAGGTCTATCTAAAATCCACAAGGCTTTAAGTATCTAGAGTATTTTTTTATTCTCACCCGCCTAAGAGTATTTAGAGTGTACCTGATAAAAACAATACACAATCAAAGTATTTTTTTAAATGCTAATAATACTCATTTACGCAAGCCTAGCTACAATTCTTTTATTAACTTACTTTTTAAAAGATATAGTAGTACCAACAATATTAAATCAGTAAGTTTAGAAATGATGGTACAATCCTGCCACCTAGAGCTCAAAGAAAATTGTTCACCTCAATTACTTGAAAAAGTAATGTCCGGTCTAAAAGTTAGGTAGGATATATCACCTGTTTTTATTCCTCTACTACGAGTTTGAGATTTTTTGATTTTAATGAACACTGGTGGATCAACATAAGTCACAATATTACTCAAGTATTAGCCATACTAGACAGTGAAAATCAGTATCAACAAATCGTTTTATTGTAAAGAGCAAAAATGGAAGTTCACTCACATCCTCAGATTTCTCTATAATTCTAAGCTCTGGAGAATGATTCTTAATCTTAACCTTAGGTACTTTGTAAAACAAGTCAAAGTACAAAAGAAAAAGAAATGATTATTTTCTTCATATACTCTTTTCATAACTTTATTTCTACTAAAATAGCAATGTAAATTGAAGGCTAAAATCCCAAAAATCTACAACCAAAACCAATTTGCCTAAAACAGTGTTAAATTTCAGTTTCACAAGTAACCTTGCACACTTCAACATTCTTACTAGATCATCACTATTAACAATTATGCATCAGTGGAGAAAACATTTAAGAGAAAATTGAGGCACTGAAGAGGAAAAGACAAATGAAAGTAAGTACATAAATCAGGATAAATGCATCCTCTTTTTGGAGATCCATGAAAATATTGGACATTCAAGTATTTCAGATTTTTATCTTTCAAAATATAAAGTGCATATCTCCTTTAACCAGCAATTTGTTTCGAAGAATTAATCCTTTGTCTATATACACATAAATACACAAAGGTGTATGTACAACAATGTTTTCTAATGCATTATTCATAACAGTGAAAAGGAAGCGAGGGAAGGAGGAAGAGAGGGAAACAGGAGGAGAAAGAGAGGAAGGCAGAGGGAGATAGAAGAAAGGAAGGCCAGAGAAAGGGAGAAAAATCACACACTTTTTGGAGCAAAAACAAGAGAAAACAATTTCCACTAATAGGGAACAAATGAAAAAACTGCTATACCACACAACAGAATATAGTGTGTAAAATATACTCGATAAATGTTTGCTACAGATTTCCATAAGTTCTCTACTATATGGGAAAAAAAATAATGATGGCATTAATAACCAGAGAACTTGTCATCAATATTATTCCTTGTTTATTATTATTAGGTTTAAGCAAAAATGACTCAACAGGAAAACTAGACCATTCTTTGATTTGCAAATCATGTGTGAAGGAGCTTGTATTTTGATTCCTACTTTTTCATCACCATCTCTGATGAATAACAATCATATTCAAGAATGGAATGGTAAAAATGACCATCTGGAAATCTATATTATTACTGAGCTTTCAAAGAGATAAAACTTGAAACTTCCACCTAAAAGCAAACTTTAACCAATTCTATAACCACAGATTAAACACACACACACACTCTCTCTCTCTCTCTCACTCCAATGAATGAGTAAAATATTTTAACTACCTTTCCTGTGCTTTGTAAGATGGTTGTTCTTGTCCTCCATACTCTCTCTCTGCTGACAATATCTCGGGTCACATCTACCTCAGCATCCACAAAACTCCTCTGTTTAAGGGCAGTTATGTCATCATCTAGATCAGTCTTGATAGTAGATCTTTTCTTAGCCATAATTTTGGCTTTGATTGCAGCAATTTTTTCCACTGACATAGCTTCAGACAAAGACCTAAAAGCAATTTCTTTTTTAAATTTTCACAGCAAGGATTCCTGGAGTGTATCATAAATATATTTTGTTACATTTATAAATTTCTGGTAAAAACACTTTAATGGTAATAATTAAGGTTTTCTTATCTGTAAGACTGACTTGCTATTCTGCAATTACATAAAATTTTTATAAGGAATTTATGTCAAGATATTACTCTAAGAGCAAATTAGTAATTTCTTAGAAGTATCAATGCAACAAAATTCTTGATGGTTTTTCATCTCTTCCCCGCAAAAAAGCAGGACTCATTAATATAGGTGCTTTTCTTTATATTTTTTCTGTCTACAGAAATTACACACACACACAGAGGCCACTTTGGAAGGGGGTAAAAAATCCATCCTACAGAAAGTTCAAAGCCTAGGTTTTCCTTGAAATTTATTTCAAGGTTTCAAACTTGTATGCCATAGTGCAGAACATAATTAAGTGACAGGCTTTTATGTCACAAAAACATACTCCTTTAATCTCTGGAAGATAAAACCGTATTTTATACAGTTTCCTTTTTCTTCCCTTTCCTTGATTTTCAAATAGGCAAAATAGTAAAAAGAGACTACGTTTGCAGAAATATTAAAAAAGACTTAACACTGAAAGTATACATGTCATAAAATGATAATCTTAAGCAAAGTGTCTTTTATCATGTAAAATGAGAAAAAGAATTAAAAAGTATTTGGGTACCTTAATAACAGTAGACAAAAATATTACTTTAGTCACAAGATGAAAATCCTGAATTATGTTTACACAAAATCTGGAAAAAGGATGAAAATTCCTGCAGGTTTAAATACAGTAGTATTATACAGTATTCTAATTTTATTTAGATTAGGTATGAAGGTACTTTATAGTAGTGCTCATATGCACCTGGCATTTGATGCATTTTGTGCAATACTGTCCAGATTTCCCTTAAAATCTAAAGCATACCAGCATACCTTAAGCCAAATTCAAATACAGTACTCCTCTGTTTGGCTTTCCAAAGTTTCAGTTACCCGCTATCAACCACAGTCCAAAATATTAAATGGAAAATTCCAGAAATAAATAATTCATAAGTTTTAAATTATGTGCCATGCTCAGTAGCCTGCTGAAATCTTGTACTGTCCTGCCTGGGACACCTGCCTGGGATATCCAGACACAAATGATCCCTTTGTCCAATGTATCGATACTGTACACACTACCTGCCCAGTAGTCGCTTAATAACCATCTTGGTTATCAGACTGATGATGGCAGCATCAAAGTACTTATGTTCAAGTAGCCCTTATTTTACCTAATAATGGCCCCAAAACACAAGAGTAGTGATGCTAGCAATTCGCATATGCCACTCCCAAAGTGCTTCCCTTAAATGACAAGGTGACCTTGGGGCTCCTTGGCTGGAGGTCAGGACTATCCGAGGTTTCAGGCACCCACTGGAGGTCTTGGAACATATCCCCGGAAGGCAGCTGGGTGACTACTGTACTTCTCCAAACTATAATCAAGCCTCCAATGGACTTTGAAACATAGAACTTCTACTTACAGCCAAGATGAAGTACCAGAGACTAGACTAACCCTCCAGCCTTTAAATAACCAGTCAAAATACATAAAACAATGGTTTACTAGATGCTAGATACTAAGCAATGAAGGACACTAATTCCCTAACAAATGAGAAACAAACAAGGTAAGCCCTATGACTGCCTCAGCTTATTGCCTTGTAAGTTTCCAAGACATGGCCTTGCCAGGCGAACCCATATAGAACTGAGCGGATTCTCAGATAAGAAGAAATGGAGCTGTGATTACAGCAAGACCAAGATAGTTAGAATTCATAGGTCAGAACACCTGAGAAGTGTATAGAAGGTCCCCCTCACATACCCCGGCAGAATTCTGACTAACACAAATATGAAAAAACTAAGGCTGAATAAAGAACCACCCAAGTAGATTAGACAGAATAATGTCTAGTGGTCACACAAGGTGAAGAATAGTGCCTGTTCCACTAGCCAAAATGAAACCGCATGTTTTGAGGTATTACGTACTCAGAATGGTCTTGCCTCAGTGGGTGGGGAATAATTACCCCAGCAGACCAATGTTCAGATAAATTAAAATCAAGACCCAAAACTGTTTCCAAGAGATTTAACTGTGTCCCAAAAAAAGCTAAAGATGATGTGGGAAAATATAACAATATCTAGCACTCAACAAGGTAAAAAGTATACACAATGTTTGAGATCACATGACACATAATAAAGCAGGAAAATGTAATAAAGCAGACATGTAATAAAGCAGAATGAAGAGAAATATCAATCAATCTCAAGGCGTGAAAATAATTACAAGAACTATGTTCTATATTTCAACAAGCTAAATGAAAAGATGAAGTAGGTATGTTTTTTAAAAAACAGCAAAACATACAAAAATTAGCCGGGTGTGGTGGCATATGCCTGTAATCCCAGCCACTCGGGAGGCTGAGGCAGGAGAATCGCTTGAACCCAGGAGGCGGAAGTTGCAGTAAGCCAAGATCACGCCACTGCACTCCAGCCTGGGTCACAAGAGCCAAACTCTATCTCAAAAAAAAAAGAGCAAAACAAATTTGAGATGAAAACTACAACACTGGAGACTAAACATGCATGGGATTACAGAAAAAAAAAATTAAGTAAAGTTGAAAACACAACAGAAACTATACAAAAAGAACTCAAAAAAGAATATAACAGACAGAAAATGAATTCAAGAAAAGAAAAGAACATAAGTGAACTGTCAAAGAAAAAAATTTAAAGTTCAGCCAGGCGCGGTGGCTCACGCCTGTAATCCCAGCACTTTGGGAGGCCAACGCAGGTGGATCACGAGTTCAGGAGTTTGAGACCAGCCTGGCCAACATGGTGAAAACATCGTCTCTACCAAAATTAGCCGGGCATTGTGGCAGGCGCCTGTAATCCCAGCTACTCGGGAGGGTGAGGCAGGAGAATCGCTTGAAACCAGAAGGCAGAGGTTGCAGTGAGTCCAGATCGTACCACTGCACTCTAGCCTGGGCGAAAGAGCGAAAATCTGTCTCCAAAAAAAAAAAAAAAAAGTAAAGTTCAATACAACAGAAACGATCCAAAAATAGCTCAAAAAAGAATACAGCCGGGCGCGGTGGCTCAAGCCTGTAATCCCAGCACTTTGGGAGGCCGAGACGGGCGGATCACGAGGTCAGGAGATCGAGACCATCCTGGCTAACATGGTGAAACCCCGTCTCTACTAAAAAATACAAAAAACTAGCCGGGCGCGGTGGCTGGCACCTGTAGTCCCAGCTACTCGGGAGGCTGAGGCAGGAGAATGGCGGGAACCTGGGAGGCGGAGGCGGAGCTTGCAGTGAGCTGAGATCCAGCCACTGCACTCCAGCCTGGGCGACAGAGCGAGACTCCGTCTCAAAAAAAAAAAAAAAAGAATATAAACAGACAGAAAAGAATCCAAAAAAAGAAAAAAACGTAAGTGAGCTGTCAAACAACTTCAAGTAGAGTTTGAGTAGTCGGAATCCAGAAAAATGAAAACATTTTTAAAAAGTGAAGAAACTATGCCCATCCATTTATGTACTATGGCTGCTTTCCCTACACCACATAAGCTCAGTAGTTTCAAGAGACCATATTACCTTCAAAGCTAAAAATATTTAATATGTGGCACTTTCCAGAAAAAGTTTGCTGACCTCTGCTGTACATAATCAACAACATAAAATGAATTTCTCAGCTTATAAAACAATTTTTAAAAAGAAAGATCAACATGGTAATAGAATTAAGAAGACTTTTCAAAAAGCATGATAAACACATGAACTTCCAATCCCCACACATACTCTTATGAACTAAGAGCACAGAGGCATACAATGAATCCAAGAGGTAAACATAAATGTGGAGACCATTTTAATATTTCTTTTCCTTATACCTTTACATATATGTAAACTACCTACTTTCTACTTAAAAACAATTCTTACCTAATCTGTTCGGTCTGTACAATCCCTTCTTTATGACCCTCCAAACGGGCAGCCAATCTCTCTTTATCAAGGCGCACACACTCTTCATCCTGGAAATAACCACTGGTTAATGCATTTTAAATTTTTATTTAACTTTTGAGAAGAAAATACACACAAACAACTTTTCCTTACCAAATTTCCTACCTCTACAATTCTAGGTATCAGTGTCTTTAGGCCAACTTCAAGACTAAAACTTTTAGCTACATAAAGATAATAACAATAAATATATGTTGAATCTTAGGACTGGAATCATCTAATAGCTTAAGAAAAACTTGCTTAGCCACTTTTTTCTTTATGATTAAGTGTTCTTCCCACATCATAACTGATTTTCTTCAGAAAGATACAACAAATAAATCCATCTTTTTGAGAAAGTTAATAACCAAATGTTATGACAAGCCTTCACCAAAGTCAAAAATTTCATTTTGGCATCTCCATTTTTTTTTCATCTGTTGCTACAGGTCCTGAATCCATTAGCACTAATCAAAATGCTTTAAAGGAAAACCTTAAAGATTTTCAAAGGATGGTCCTTAGAACGTCAGAAACTTCCAACTAAATGCCTCATGGGCCACTTCAAGATCCTGTCTGAAATTCAACCCTAGTAGCTCAGCTTTTATCTAATTCACATATTATGATGTCAAATAAAATTTAGTCTGAAAAGCAACTGGTTAAAAACAAAACAAAATCTGGTAACCTTGATCTAGTTTAATGTTCATATTCAACAAATAACAAAACTGAGGACCAGAGTCAATGACTATGACTAATGGAATACAAAATTGTATAAAAAGCATCAGCATACTCCAGAGATCCAAAAAGGTGTTGGGCTCCAACTCATGTCCTATTATGAATCTATCACGTAAAAATCTTAAAATGAATACATCGGCTGAAATAAATGCAAAAATATTTTGGCAAATGCATCCAATTTTTTCCACATGCAATGAAGATATAGCCCAGATTACTCAAATTCCTTATGAAACTACCAATTTTAAAGACAACTGCGGCCTAGATTTTTATCAAATCAGAAACTCTGCCCTCAGTTTCTCTTTCCTAGTACAGTTCCTTACAGGTCCTCAAAAGACATAAACTGAACTGAAAACAAATGCTGAAAACCATAGCTGTTTATGTAACACATTTCAACCCTACAAATGATTTGAAAAAAAAAAAAAATGTATTATGCCATTTCCTGCTGATTTTTTAAGTTACTAGAATCCTAGGAAACTAGGACTTCTGCCACGGTGAATTTTTTCAAACAGACTGTGGTGTTCAGATTGTTTCAAATAAATGGCATCCCTTGAGCTGGGTGTAGTGGCTCATGGCAGTAATCCCAGCACTTTGGGAGGCCAGGAATTTGAGATCAAATAAATAGTATCCCTAAATTCATACACACTGTTTAACCACAGGTCACAATCTCCCTTCATGTAAGGGGAAATATTCAATTTTACTACCACAAAATTTATACCCAGTATAGTGGTATGGCTAGAACCCAGACTACCAAGGTTCCAACTGGTTCTTCAAACCTCAGCAATTCACTTACTCTGTCTGAGCCTATTCGCTCATAGATGACATGCATGGTTCTACCAACTTAATGAGTTCTGGGAGTACTATGCATATCATCTATGAGCAAATAAGATTACATGAGTTAATACATATAAAGTACTTAGAATGACACATACCATAGAGCAGTAACAATGAATCAATTATCATTTTCTTAAAAATATCAGATCCATGTCTCAGAATATCCTTAATTAAAATTACATTAAAGTGGTAGGTACTTCGTGTTCACAGCTCTGAGCAGTAAAGCAAGCACCCATAACACATTGTTTCAAAGGTAGGCAAACTACATCCCAAAGACCAATTCTTGCCCGCCATCTGTTTTCTGAAGTTTTTTACAGAAACATAGCCACATCTGTTCATTTATGTATTGTCTATGAGTGCTTTCACACTGCAATATTAAATAGTTGCAACATAAACTATATGGCCCATAAAGCTTAAAATATTTACTATCTGGAAAGTCACTATTTTAAAAACCCTGTCTCTATCCAAAAAAAAAAAAAAAATTAGCCGGACATGGTGGCAGGCACCTGCATCCCAACTACTCAGAGGCTGAGGTGAGGGGATCGCTCGAGCCCCGGAGGTCGAGGCTACAGTAAGCTATGATTACACCACTGGACTCCAGCCCGGGTGACAGAGAAAGATTTTGCCTTAAAAAAAAAAAAAAAAGAAAGAAAGACAAGAAAGGAAGAAGAATTCTGACCCTTGAGCCAATGTTCTTCAATAAGAATATAAAAGCAAAGAAAATAAAATGATTTGTCCATCACATAGCTTGCATGTGTGAGAGCTTAAACTATAGCTTGAGCTACTTATTAATCAATTGTTCTTTCTACCACAAAAATTTTTCCAAGAAAAACAGCTTCTCAAGTTACTGCAATCAAAGAATCCTTGTTACTACAGAATCCCAATTTCAATAAGAATATAAACAAAATTGTTTAAAATAAAGTTTCTTTACCTCAATTCGTGGTTTCTTTGCTTCTGCTAAAACTTCATCTGCAGCTCGTTTAACTATAAAAGAAACAGAATTTATTATTTATAATAAATAAATGTGTAGTTTGGAATGGGTTTCTGAAAGTTCAATATAAACATGCAACAAGACATACCTTGAGTAGATCGCTGAAGACCTATTTCTAAGGGAGCGCTTCTGTCTATACTTGCCGATGTTGCTGAAGAGATAAAAAGATTCATGTAAGAATTACTATTTCAACATATATATTGGGTATTATTACAAGTGAAATGCTCTAAGTTTTTTATATATTTCTATATGGTGATTTTCTCTCGGTAAAAAATTCAGTTTTAAAACAGCTCTGCAAAAATATTTTATTAAAAGACTAATCTATACTACAAAGTCTCTAAGAGGACAAACTATTTTTAACAATTCAGCTTACAAATTACTGAGATAATCTGACTGAAATTAGTTGCTTCAAAGTATATGCTCCAACATCATAACATAGATACCTAAAAAGGTATCTCTAAACATAAATAAGTAAATACATAAACATATACATACACAAACATATATATACAGACAAGATTTTCTTAAAGTCAGCATTCACCCTAAACATGCAATTTTCATTTATTCACAACTGGTAAAAACTAAATTACTTTTAAAATTACATTAATTTTTGAATGGCTCAACAAAAAGGGGTATACCTGTCCCCATTCACCTAGTTCCCACCACCCTATGCAGCCAACTAGTCTTTTACATATCCTTCTAGAGTTTCTTTCTGTAGATAGAAGAAATACAAAATTATTATTACCCTTTTTAATACAAAAGGTGACATACTAAACATACTGTTCTGAACCTTGTTTTCTTTTTTACCTAACAACTTATCTCCCATATCCCTCCATATCAGTAAGTAGAGCATTTCCTTAACTTTTTTTTGAGATGGAGTCTCACTCTGACACCCAGGCTGGGGTGCAGTGGTGATCTCGGCTCACTGCAAGCTCTGCCTCCCAGGTTCACGCCATTCTCCTGCCTCAGCCTCCAGAGAAGCTGGGACTACAGGCACATGCCACCACGCCCAGCTAATTTTTTTATATTTTTAGTAGAGACAGGGTTTCACCGTGTTAGCCAGAATGGTCTCCATCTCCTGACCCTGTGATCCACCTACCTAGGCCTCCCCAAGTGCTGGGATTACAGGCTTGACCCACCGCGTCAGGCCCTCCTTAACTCTTTTTTTATAGTTACTGAGTACTCTACTGTATGGCCTAACTACAATTTATTTAACTAGGTCCCTGTTGACGAGCTGTTCAATTTTAGTCTTCTGTCATTACAAACAATGGCACAATAATATATTAATACAAAGTCATGTCATATATTTTCATAAATATATAAATGTACATATATATACACACATATATACACACACACATATATATATGGCAAGATTTTTTTAAAGTTAGCATTCACCAGCAGGGCGTGGTGGCTCACGCCTGTAATCTCAGCACTTTAGGAGGCTGAGGCAGGTGGATCACGAGGTCAGGAGATCGAGACCATCCTGGCTAACACCGTGAAACCCTGTCTCTACTAAAAATACCCAAAAAATTAGCCAGGTGTGGCAGTGGGCACCTGTAGTCCCAGCTACTTGGGAGGCTGAGGCAGGAGAATGGCACGAACCCGGGAGGCAGAGCTTGCAGTGAGCTGAGATTGCGCCACTGCACTGCAGCCTGGGCAACAGAGCGAGACTCTGTCCCAAAAAAAAATAAAAAATAAAATAAAATAAAATAAAGTTAGCATTCGCTAAATGTGTAATTTTTAGTTATTCACAACTGCTAAAAATGCTACTTTTAGTAGTTTTTTTAGCTAAAGCAGCATTCGCTACATGTGCAATTTTTAGTTATTCACAACTGCTAAAAAAAAAAAAAAAAAAGGCTAAACAAAACATACCTCTAGGATAAAATTCCAGACACAGGATTTATTTCTATATTAAATTTGCAATGTTAGACTGCTGCCAATTCTTCAGTGGGAGTGTAGGGGTATACTGACTAACATTATAACCAACAATATAGAAGAATATCTGTTTTCTCACTGCTCCACCAGACCACACTATCAAACTTACAGATTTTTATCTATCAGTTAAAAAAAAAATCCTATCTCTGTATAGTTTAAATTTGCAATTCTCTTACTCTAAATGAAATTAAGCGTTTTCATGATTTTATCACCTTTTCTTTGAATTTATGACATAATCCATAAAGTGGTCTTTTATGCATAAAGTTCCAAGACCCTTCATATATTAGTGAGATTAACCCTTTATCTGTGATGAGTTGAAATATTAATATATTTTCCCAGTTTGTCATGTCTTTTGTTTTTCATAGTACAGAACTTTACTACCTTTATCAGCTTGTAACTGAATAATCCCACCTTTCTCCCACTGACTTGACATGTCTCTTTACTAATATGTTAAATTCACATATAGATTTCTCACCTAACAGATAAAGTTGTTTTATTAGTGTATCTATTCATTTAGTTTTTTTTTTTAATTATCAGGGTTTTAAGTTCTCTAGAATGACTAGCCTTTTCTCAATGCTCTTCTACAAATTTTTAGGATGCTTACTTTTGCCAATGAACTTTAGAATTACCTTGTCTAGTTCTACTCCTATCTCAAGAAAAACCAGAGATTCTTATTGAGACCATGTTAAATGTATAAATTAAGAACTAACGTCTCTACCTGTTAGTCTTCCTAGGAATACAGTCTTGATATTTGCTCAACCTTTTCATTAAACTATTAAATTAACAGTCGTTAAAAAGTAGCAAAGCAATATGCTTAGTGACTAAATTTGTCCTATAGAAACTACAGGAAATGACATAGATGGATACAGGGCAACTCTACTTTTGATTCTAAAAAGAAAAACCATTTGCTGTGAAGTGCTTCCCCAAAAACTAGCCTATTTATCAGGCTCGCCTGTGACGCTTAAGAATAGAGAATCTTAGACCTTATACCACATCTTCTGAGGCCAAAAACAAACACACACACACACTATTTTCAAACCATATGATTCTCATCATTTAAAAAGTTAGAGAAATACTGCTCGAAAGAATCAAATTTGCTTTGATTAAAAAAAAAAAAAAATGGCTGGGCGCAGTGGCTCATGCCTGCAATCCCAACACTTTGGGAGGCCAAGGAAGGAGGACTGCTTGAGTCCAAGAGTTCAAGACCAGCCTGAACAATGTAGTGAGACCCCATCTCTGAAAGAAAAAATAAAAATAAAAAAGTTTCTTCTATCCTTCCCAACTCCATCCTCTTCACAGAATTGAGACTCCCTCTTCAATACTGCTGGGTTCTAAACTTTTGTGTATCCAGTCTCCCTTGCATGACAGTAAGCATGTTTACATGTTTAAGACAGGGATTTGGCATTTTGCACAATGCATAATGCTTTTAAGAATAAGCATGTAATAAGTCCTTATTGAATGAGGATAGCATAGGAAGAAAGCATTCCTAATGATGACCTTTCCATTATACACAAGATTCTCTGTGGAAATCAATCTTACTGCTTAAAGCCATGCACGACAAGACAGTTATTAATGACTTAAAGGTACTACACTCCACACTCGGCAAAGTAAGACCCAACAGTTCTATTATACCAACGTATTTGTACTCTGTAAGAGAGTAAATTAATAATTATTCATTTACTAAGAACCTAGTATGCACCACTATTCTAAATGCTGGGATTTTAACAAGACAAATGACTGTCTGTCCCCTTAGAATTTACTTTCTAATGGGAAAGACAGACACTATGTACATAAACAGACATATAATTTCAGGTCCATGTATCAGATTTGATGAAAAATAAATCAGGATGGCACTACATAAAAACCACAGAAGGGGGAAAGAAATACTATATTTTAGAGTAGTCAGAGAAGTCTTCTCTGATGGAACAACATTTAGAAAAACACTTGAGCACAAATCTAAAAGAAATAGTAAGGAAGTGAACCATGTGATAATGCAGAGAACGAGAACTCAAGATAGAAGAGAAAGTGCAAAGGCGCTAAGATTGGCATAGCTAAAAGATAAAAAAGACTGACTGTTATGAGCAAAGGAAGACTGGTAGAAGATGAAGTCACAGAGATTTAGGCAGAGGCAAGATCACTGCCAGGGTAACAAGTATGAGTTTTATTCTAAGAGTGATGGGAAGCCACAGGTGAGTGACACAATCAAGTTTATATACTTTTTCAAAAGCAGGACACTCTTTACTGCTAAGACTACACTACAGGAAAAAAAGAGTGGGGACCTGTGAGGAAGCTATACAATAATCTAAAAAGGAAGGATGAAATAGGTAGAATGGTAAGAAACTGTCATACTTTTAAAGAGAGAAAAAAACAACTTGTTGATAGAATGGAAGTGAGATGTGACAAAGATTTCACCAGAGTTCTGGCCTAAGCAACTGCAGGAATAGGGTACCACTACCCCTTACTAAAGTGGCAACACTGAGGAAAGGAGCAGACTTGTTTTTGTTTTGTGTCAGGGCAGAAGGGAAAGAGGGAATCGGGCTTTCTAGTTTCAATATGTTAAATTGCAGATGCCTATTCAACAACCAAGGAAACATGTTCACAGTAAATTTATAAATCTGGTGCCCTGGAAGAAGTCAATGCTGAAAAAAACTTGGAATTTCATCAGCTTATATATGATATCTAAGGCATAAAACAGAAAGAGATCACCTAGAGAATAAGGGTAAAAGAAAAGAGAAAAAAAAGATCAAGTCTTGGAAACTTCAAGAATTAGAAGTCACGTACAGAAGTAACCAAAATAAACTGAGAGGGGAACAATGACTAGAAAGAGAACCAAGAGTCTGGCGTTCCAAATGCCAAATGAAGAAAAGCTTTCAAAATGAGTGGTCAACAGTATCAAATGCTGTTGAGAGGTCAAGTATGGTACGAGAGACCAAAGGATGTAGCAATCCTTAAATCAGTGTTGACCTTACAAGGAGTGATTTTAGTGGGATGGTAAGGATTAAGGCCAGACTAGAGTGGCTTCAAGAAACAAACAAAGGTTAAGAAGAAGCAGTGATACCACACGACCCCTTGCAAAGAATTTTATAGTATCAGGGAGAAGATAAACGAAGCAGTAAACAGTAGGAATGTGGGATCAAAAACATTTTTAAACATGAAATCTTACTGTAGGTATTCTAAAAGGGAATGATTCAGAAGAAAGTAGAAAACTGATGATGTAAGAGAAAAACAACTTATGAAGACAAAGTCTTTGAGACTGTGAAAGGAGATGGAATCCACACACAAGGAAGGGGTGACTGGTCTTAAGAGCAAACACAGTGCATTCACTGTATAAAAAAGAGAAGAGCACATGGACAAAAATGAAGGTACGTTAATTTTTTAGTGGAAATACAAATTCGCTTCCCACTAATCATTATTTCATAGGGGAAAAAAGAAACAATGTCTGTTTAAGAGTGGGAACAATTTAAAAAGTACTCACACGCTTCACCATTGAGATATCCAAGTAGATCTTTTCGATCAGGTCTTCTAACCACAGGAATATTTTCAGTCTAAAGCCAAAATTTTAAATGAGATATGAAATGAATAATAATGATACACAACTTAATAAATACTAACACATAATGTCTGAATTTTATTCCAACATATCTTGATAAAATATATTTTAAATCACATTTGTAAAAAATGACTGGGCTAAAAGAACCTAACAAGAATCCTGAAAATTTATTAAACATGTTACTTTTAATAATTTTCTTGGCTGGGTGCGGTGGCTCACACCTGCAATCCCAGCACTTTGGGAGGCCGAGGCAGGTGGATCACCTGAGGTCAGGAGTTCAAGACCAGCCTGGCCAACATGGCAAAACACCGTCTCTACTAAAAAGACAAAAATTAGCTGGAAGTGGTGGCACAAGCTTGTAATCCCAGCTACTCGGGAAGCTGAGGCAGGAGAATCACTGGAACCCAGAAGGCGGGGGTTTCAGGGAGCCAAGATTGTGCCACTGCACTCTGGCCTGGGCAACAGAGCAAGATTCCGTCTCTAAATAAATAAATAAATAAACTTATTTATTAAATTCTAGGAAGATATACAGAAGATAATTATTATAAATAAAGCAACAGCTAGGCACGGTGGCCCACACCTGTAATCCCAGCACTGCGGGAGGCAGAGGCGGGCGGATCACTTGAAGTCAGGAGTTCAAGACCAGCCTGGCCAACATGGTGAAACCTCATCTCTACTAAAAATACAAAAATTAGGCCAGGCGCAGTGGCTCACGCCTGTAATTCCAGCACTTTGGAAGGTCGAGGCGAGTGGAAAAACGAGGTGAGGAGTTCACGCCCAGCCTGAGCAAGATGGTAAAACCCCATCTCTACTAAAACTATAAAAATTAGCCAGGCGCGGTGGTGGGCACCTGTAGTCCCAGCTACTCGAGAGGCTGAGGCAGGAGAACTGCTTGAATCTGGGCGGCGGAGATTGCAGTGAGCTGAGATCGTGCCACTGTACTCCAGTCTGGGTGACAGAGTCAGACTCTGTCTCAAAAGAAAAAAAAATACAAAAATTAGCCAGGCGTGATGGCAGGCACCTATAATCCCAGCTACTTGGGAGACTGAGGCAAGACCCAGTCTCAAACAGAAACAAACAGTGCAAGAAAAATTGATAGCTGAGAGATTCCAGTGTAAATCCCTTGTCACTTTATATGTTTAACAATGAAGTAACAAGAACCTTTAGTATCTTTGATCAATGAGCTTATATTGAAAACTTCCTATATTTCACTGCACCAAACATTCTGCTCTGACTCCTCAATGATTTAGATAAACTGTATTTAATCACTTAAAAATGAACCTTTTATTTTAAAAAGGTCAAACTAAATTTTAGTTTCTCCTTATGAGTTCAAAAGTTTGAGTGCAGAGTTTTCTTGTGCTTGTGTTCTCTTAAACCAGCCTAGGCCAGGCATGGTGGTTCATACCTGTAATCCTAACACTCTGGGAGGTCAAGGTAGGTTGACTGCTGGAGCCCAGGAGTTAGAGACCAGCCTCAGCAACACGGAGAAACTCCATCTCTACAAAAACATGCTAGCCAGGCACGGTGGCAAGCGCCTGCAGTCCCAGCTACTCAGGAGGCTGAAGCAGGAAGACAGCTTGAACCCGGGAGGGCAAGGCTGTGGCAAGCCAAGATCCTGCCACTGCATTCCAGCCTGGGTGACAGAGCAAGACTCTGTCTCAAAAATAAAAAATAAAAATAAAAATAAACCAGTCTCCATAGAACATCCTAAACAGCTAAAAGATTTGGGTTAATTTTAAATTACTGTTTCTAAGTCTAATAACTTACGTCATCATTTGGTCACTATTGAGTTACGTACACATTACAGTCCACTGAAAAAGATTACATCTACTCACACTAAAGTAGGAGCTAAGGATCAGGAATATCTGTTTTAAGAGTGGTCTGCTCAGCTGGACGCAGTGGCTCACGTGGATCATGCCAGTAATCCCAGCACTTTGGGAGGTCGAGGCGGGCGGATCAGGAGGTCAGGAGATCAAGACCATCCTGGCTAGCACGGTGAAACCCCGTCTCTAATGAAAATACAAAAAAATCATCCGGGCATGGTGGGGTGTGCCTGTAATTCCAGCTACTTGGGAGGCTGAGGCAGGAGAATCCCTTGAACCCAGGAGGCGGAGGTTGCAGTGAGCCGAGATCACACCACTGCACTCCAGTCTGAGTGACAGAGCAAGACTCCATCTCAGGGGGAAAAAAAAAGAGTGGTCTGCGCACAGAAAACAGCAAATAATACAAACTAATTAGGAAACAATAATCTCAACTTCACAGAACTTTGGAATTTTAGAATCCTACTCTTTCAATCTGGTGAATACTTAAGAAAAATAAGAGTTAAATCTTAAGCAACCAAGGGTCCCAAGGTCCACAGAAACAATTACAGCTATCAGTTATACGTACAACCATTTCCCAAAACCAGAATCTATAAATCTAAGCCAACTATCTGAATCTTTGTTATACTAAAATGAATGACTATATCCAACACAACACTGTAAGAACTACCTAATTTAGTTTTTAAAGATCTGAGTTAAAATAACCTTAAAGAGGGAGCTGGTGCTATTTTTTCCCATTATTTCCCAAGTAGTCCCACTCTAACTTTATTTTTTTTAATATGTAACATAAAGATATATTTCTTGCTCAGGAAAGCAGAAGCCTTATGGTTTAATACAAAGCCCACTAAATGACGGGATACTTTCTCAACTGCTATACACACACACACACACACACACACACACACACACACACATTTTTTCCCTGAGACAGAGTCTTGTTCTATCACCCAGGATAGATGCATTGGTACAATCATAGCTTACTGCAGCCTCGACCTCCTGGGCCCAGTGATCCTCCCACCTCAGCCCCTTGAGTAGTTAGCTGGGAGTATAGGTGCACACTACCACGCCTGACTAACTTTTTTTTTTGTTTGTTTTGACAAAGTTTTCCTATGCCGCCCAGGTTGGTCTTGAACTCCTGAGCTCAAGTGATCCTCCCACCTCAGCCTCCCAAAGCGCTGGGACTACAGGCATGCACCACCACACCCGGCTTTTAGTTGCTTCAAATAACATGTTATTGTTTGAAAGATACATAAGCCAGAAACCTTAAAATTTCTAGTTGGGAGCGAGGTTAGCGTCATAAAAATTAAGTTTCACACAGCTTAATGTGACCCAGCAACAGTGTTAGGTAACTCAAAAAGCAGCTCCAGTGATGACAGACACAATGATGTTTAAAAAAATTGTTTTAAGAACTATAAGAAAAGTTTAAGAAAATTGTTTTAAGAACTACAACAAATGGGAAAAAGCAGTTATTTATAAATACATTTCATACTTAATTTTAAGTATATACTTGTAAGTTAGCAAAAGCAACAAATATTAAAAGCAGACTTTTAATTATTTCAATTATATCTTCAAAAAATTTTTATGTTCAACTCTACCAAAAATAATCTGAGGGAAAAGCTCATTTAAAAAAATTAAATATCTTTTAAGCCATTTTATGTGGGCATTATAGCACTTTTCCAAGTCATACAGCTATCCTATCCAAATAAATCTGAATCTTATTTACTTATCAATTATAATATACTGCTATAATTTAGGTCTTAATGATACTTCCCTACAGATGAAGAATCTCATCATCATAGTTTATGAAATCGGTTCTTTTCAAGTTGTTTCTAAAGATTTCCTCTGAGTAATAAATTTTCAAACACTGAGAAAGCAAGCAAAACTAAAAACAAATGAACTTCTCCAGAGTATTAAAACAGCTGCACAAAACTGACTAAGAAAGAATTTTTTTAAATGTCTGCTAATCTTGATCCTTACAACCAAAAAAAGTTTTCTTGAGATTAAACTAGAGTTCTGAAGTAACAGGGTCCTTCCACACACTTAAAAGTTTTTCTAAACATCTCTATAAATACCTTTAGCATTTGGGTTTTCTTTTTCTTGAGATGGCATCTCACTATGTTGCCCAGGCTGGTCTTGATCTCCTAGGCTCAAGCAACCCTACCGCCTTAGAGTCCCAAGCAGCTGGGATTACCAGTGTGCACTAAGAAGCCTGGCTCTAAAAATCCCTTTAAAACTTCCTTCGTTATAAACATTACCCACACTTTACATGAAAAAAATCACAGATTAAAAAGTCTGTGTAAATCACACAGTAGCCTAGTTTTGACTTTCCTGGAGACATTCATACAAACCTTTCATTCTTTTGATTTGAAACTCATGAAGAAAGCTATCCATTCCAAATGATACCTACTACCATGAAGCCAAAAAAAAAAGTGTTAATACAAAAACTAGCCCGACATGGTTGGTACCATGCCTGTAGTCCCAGTTTCTCAGGAGACTGAGGTAGGAGGCTGGCTTGAGCCTGAGAAGGGGAGGGTGCAGTAAGCCGAGATCATACCAATGCACTCCAGCTTAGGCAACAGAGCCAGACCCTATCTCAAAAAAAAAAAAAAAAGTATTAAAATAAATTATTGGCCAGGCACTTTGATTCATGCCAGTAATTCCAGCACTTTGGGAGGCTGAGGCAGGAGGATCCACTGAGGCTAGGAGTTCAAGACCAGCCTATGCCACACAGCAAGACCCCCCTCATCTTTAACAACAACAACAAAAAATTAGCCAGATATGGTGGTACAGGCCTGCAGTCCTGGCTACTTGAAGGCTGAGGTGGGAAGATCACTTGAGCCCAGCAGTTCAAGGCTGCAATGAGCTATGATCACACCACTGCACTCTAGCCTGGGCAACAGGGTTAGATCCCGTCTCTTAAATAAATAAAAATAAAACTGATAAATAAATAGATAAGTAAAATGAATTCTACTTACAGCTGCACGTCGGACATAAACAGGATGAGAAAGGTGCACATTATTAAGTAGAAATAAAATGGAATCCAATGTGTAGTACTCTCTGGGTTGGCCTTCCTTTCCAGTCCTGAAATAATTAAGGCAAGGATTTTACTCACAACTCTAATTCAACTCTTCAGGCTGGATTCATTTATCTACACAACTTTGCTATCTAACAATGAGTTTAACATAGCTACCAAAAAAAGTATAAAATCTAATAATGAATAGACTGTCATGATCACAAAAGAAACACAAAGGAAGGCAATGACAAAAAGCAAGAAGTAGGGAAAATACAAAAAATTCTTACTCTAAGATACTACACACTTTTTAGAATCAGGCCCAAATTAGGCTCTGGGCTTTATCAATAGAGAAATCTAACCGGATCCATATTGAAGAGGATCCATAAGAGAAAACAATTAAACTGCTTAGAAGAAGCACAATTATCACTGGAGCTAAATGTGAAAGAAATTTATCCCATGGCTCTTGCTAAATAAGATACGGCTGAACAACATCCTTCACTTTCTTACAGTAAACACAACACTGAATTTCAGGGGTATACTGTTAGGGCATCCCTCAAATTAGACCAATAATGTAAAACCAAAATGCTATTCTACCTGTGGTAAAACAATGTAGTCTACTAACGGTGCAAGATCTCTAACGCAGGTACCAATAATACCCGCATTCCAATTCTACCCTTCCTACTACATTTGCCCCTTCTGTATCTTTGAATCCGTCTGAATATGGGCCCCCACTATAATCAGCCCTAAACCTACTTTTCCAGCTTCTAGTCCCACTTTTTCTCTAAACCAATGTATTTCAAACCACACACCACTATCAATTATTGTACTATGAAACCCAATAAACAGTTAACAACCATATTTTTTCTATTTTCAGAATAGAAGAGAAAAATAATAAAATGCACTGCATGCAATAAGAAGAGTAAGCATTGCTTTCTGTTTTACATGTGTATATATTTACGTGTGTATGTGCACATATAGAAAATAAAAATAATTTCTCGGTATGATTCACTGTTGAAAAAGTTTAAAATCTACTATACTAAGCATTCCTTTTACACTGGCTTCACTGAATTGCTGTCAACACATTTACTTTCCAGTTCTTTATGCCTTTAAGCATACAGTTCACTCATCTTGGAAGACTTAACGCAGCATTTCACCCAGAAAATTTCTATCTATTCTTTAAAGCTTATTTGTGTGTTCATTCAATCATTCAAGTAAACTTTGTTGGATGTGAACTTGCCAAAGACAATTCTATGGAATCTTCCCTAAATAACTCCAACTAGAAATGACTGTTGTCTTCATAAACTATTATAGGAAGCATTTCACATCAACTTATCTGTTTAATCACCTCTATTCAGACTAAGTTAACCTCCTTTGAGGTAGAAATCAGAGTCTTAGGAATTTTTTTAATCCTCAGATTGAACCACTTCACACCCTAGGTTCTCCTTAAGCCATTGTTTAAAGAAAAAAAAAAATTCATTAAAAATCCAACCAAATGTAATTCTATCTATGCAAATCACTTGAAAGGGTAAAACACCAGAAACTCAGAATGTCATCTGATCAACATTTTATAAAGCTAATTAAATCATAAGACAAAAAACATTTAAAACCAACCAACAGGCAGGGCGCGGTGGCTCACGCCTGTAATCTCAGCACTTTGGGAAGCAGAGGCGGGCAGATCATTTAAGGTCAGAAGTTCGAGACCTGCCTGACCAACATGGTGAAACCACATCTCCACTAAAATACAAAAATTAGCAGGGCATGGTGGCGGGGGCCTGTAATCTCAGCTACTCAGGAGGCTGAGGTAAGAGAATCACCTGAAGCCAGGAGGCGGAGGTTGCAGTGAGCCAAGATCAGGCCACTGCACTCCAGCCTGGGAGACTGAGCGAGTCTCCCTCTCAAAAATAAATAAATAAATAAATAAATAAATGCCAACCAACAAACTAAATTTCCCTAGTTTTTCATCGACTCTTCATAAAGCTTCCATTCAAAGAAACAAAATGAGTAGGAAAGTTCTAGCTCAAGGTTCTAATTCTACAAGCGACGCACCAATGACAGTGACATCATTAAAAAGGCCCCTAATGACTGTTAGACCCGTCTCTATAAGTTTTCCTGAATGACTTAAACTGATAAAACTTCACATGGACCAACATTCCAAAACACTTCCCTTTAAAATACACTTTCGAAAATCACACGCACCATCTATTTCTTAGATCTGTAAAGCTCACTCATTTCACCAACTCCTTAAGACCTCTTTAACACAAACTTTAGCGACTTTTCCCAATTCACCAAATTTCCTTCCGGTCCTAACTTTAGAGTTGATTCCCTTCTCTCTTCTACAGGAATAACCCCCTCCCCAACAACTAAAGGAGATGAAATAAACCAGGAGTTGCAAGGACCAGCGGAGAAGCCTGGAAGAGAGAAAAAATAAAGAACAAAAAGAGGCGACTATGGCACCAGACGGTGTGCTCCTTTGTGCACCTATGTTCAGGTATCCTTGTGCACCAGCCCCACACTTCGCTGGTACACGATACCTATTGGTAAAAATTAACTGTAAAAGTCAGAAACTCCCACGGTACCTTTCCTTTGGGCTTCTCAAAAATTTAAAGAGATGAACTGCTCTAGAGCTCCGCCCCTTCTTTCCTTACCCTAAAAGTGCAACTTCTGCTCCAGAGAGAAACTTTCTCCCCGAACACCCGTTTTATCCCATCCCCAGGGGAAACCGGGGGGGGAGGGGTTAAGAGGTCGCCTGGGGACGCCCAACTCTGCCCTGCCACCCTTGGCACAGCCATGCCGGACTTACCCCCAAACTACATAGTTGGTCTTCACATTCTTGGGCCAGGAGAACTCCCCGAAGATCACTTCGTCTCCCTTCACCACAATCTCCTTCTTCTGGATGTTGTACTGTCGCAAGACGCTAAGCACGTCCGCCATCTTCACCCCCCTCGCCTCCGCCGGCCCGGGGCGCCGCCGCTGCCGCCGCGCCTGCCTCCTTCTTCCCCTGTCGCCTCGCCCTCTTCCTCCTCCTCCTTCGCCGCCGCGACGAACCAACAGCAGCAGCACTAACAGCCGTCCTCGCCTACGACAGCAGCAGGGGCAGTAGCCACCCAGGCCGCCGAGGACCCCGCGCTATAAGGAAAGGCCCCGCCGCCGGCTGCCCGCGGAGAACGCCTGACTGCGCCCCTCCAGCGCGGCACGTCCGCCGCCAGGGGGAGCCGCGACGGCCTGGAAAAGTGCCCCTCCCAGACTTCAACTCGGCATGGAGCCCACTCACTCGCTGAAACGCTGAGCGCTAGGGCACCGCGCCCACGTACGGCGCACGTACGGGGAACTTTGCCCGGCGCGCGCGCGCGGAGCACGTACCCAGTCCCCCGCGGCGCGCACCCAGCCGCGACAGGTGTGCGAGTGCCTGAGCAGTGGGTCAGCACTTCCATCCGCAGCACGTGCCCTGAGTATTTAACGACCTGCCTCGGGTGCGACCAGAGGTTCCTGGGCCCCTGCTTTGGCCGGGATGGAATTTGGCAAGGATTTGTGGAACACTAGAATCACCTTCCTATCTAGATCGGACCCAGGCCTAGCCAAAGACCTCTAGGACTTAGTGATCCGGAGAAGCCCTTTTGAAAGGATGGGGTTGTTGGGGTTGGGGGTTGGGTTGTTTGCCTTTGATGTGGAAAAAAACGAGTTTTGGTTTTTTGTTGGTTTTGAGTGGAAAAGACCGAGTCCAGAAAAAAAAAACAGTTCTGGGTACTACTCTTTGTTAGTTGTTGTTTGACCTTGATCAAGTTACATAGCTTTTCACAGCATCAATTGGTTAATGAAGAAAATGGAGTTAATACGAAGATAAGGTAAACGCGCCTAGCAAGTCAATAAAATATCCTAAATGTTGGATCCTCCCTCTTCATTCTTTGGATGATGAGTTTTTCCATCGCGATCCCTTCTCCCCACCAATCCCGAAGGGCTGTATTCAAAAGGCTCTGTTCCAAGATGTAAATGGGAAAGTTGCTCTAACAGAAACCCCAAACGGTCCAACTTAGAACACTTCCAGACTACCCAATTTTTCTAATGGAACTCAGAAGGCTCAGTGGTGTCCTTGACATGCGTTTTGAGACGGTTAAGATAAATCAATATACTATGGCCAACCAAACACATCCTATGGGATTGTTTTATTTCTTTTGCCATGTCAGAAGGAAAAAAGAGGCAACTTTGTGATTGACATAACCAAATTCCTTGACCTGTTTTGAAAAAAAGTCAATCTTTTCACAACACAGAGGACTACAGATACAGAAGTATGTGGTTCATTTCCTATATGATCTGTAGCCATTCTGCAACTGTGAGTTTGTGAAATTTTTTTCTGTTTCACTAATGTTTTCACCCCGTAGTATTCTCCTGAATCTCACCCAAAACACACACATTATAAAGAACTGGCTACTCTTATCTATCCCCACACTCTCTCTTCATACCTGTGTCAGAGCACCCAGTACCATATTACTTCCCTTTATAGTTTACTTGCCCGCATCCACAAAACTGAAACACCATAAACCTGTGTCATCATATCCTACTGTCTAACACGTTATTTGGAACATATTAGTAATAAATGGATGAATTTAATAAATTGATGGAAGCTCCTAGTAAATAACAAGTTAATACATGGATGGAAGCTTCTAATAAATGTTGAAGTAATAAATGGAAAGATAAGCTCAAGGAAGCCAAGATTTCATGATTAGGAGGGTTGACTATAGTCCCTTCAAATGATACTTAATTTTATTTCATACTCAAATAATGATCGAAGTCTCTCTTTTGTATGTTTTTTAGGTTAATGAATTTTAAAAAGTGGTAAGGTAAGTCATTAGTAATTTGTTGCTTTTAACAGTTAAAGCATTGAAATTTGTAGATCATTTTTTCCTGACCAGCCTGGGCAACATACCTAGACCCTGTGTCTACAAAAGCAATTGTAGATCATTTTTGTTTTTATATAAGTACCCTTATAATTGCCCTACCAATACTGGTTCATCAGAGGATGTCAAAATACAATAAAAGGCAAGATTAATGGTAGAGCTGAAAATTTAAAAAATTAATTAGAAAAAAACAGAAAAATCATGTGGTTTCTTTGTCTTGGGCAAAAGCAGTCCACATCTCCAGATATTAGCTCCTGAAGAATTCCTAAAAATTTTTAGTTTTAAGTCTTCTGTTAGAATAAATGCCCAGCAATCAGAAGAAAGTGGTATGTTTAGTTGGAAACGATGGATCCAACATCATTACCTCAGAGTTTAAACCACTACCTCAATTGCTAACAGTACCCGATAAGGTTCTTTCCACCAATGCTCAAGAGCAGTTTTATTCTGGTTCCTTTTCCAAAGGACCAAATCCCCAGGTTTTAGAGCAATCAAAGTCTGTTTAGGCAAGTATTTTGGAAATGCAGTTGAACCTACTAGTGATAATTTGGCAGGTATCATAAGTCTCATGAAGCATTTATTTATATTACTCTGTAATGGTAGAACCTAGGATTGAAAGTAAAATTTTCAAATACATGGGTAGGGGGAGGCTGTTAATTCAAGAAGAGATAGTCTGTGGGTTCCAGAGGGGTTAATTTATTGTCATCAATCAATCATTACTAATGGCAATTTGAAGGGCTATGACATTTCTGTTCTTTGAACGTGTTGATAATTTTAGTTTTAGGACTCTGTTAGTTCTCTTTACTTTTCCTAAAGTTTGAGGAGTGTGTGGAGTTATAGCTCAGTGTGTGGGCTATAAATCAGTGTGTGGAGTTATAGCTCCCTAGCAAGGAAAAACCTCAGTCCATCCAGAGAGTAAGCAAACAACAACATAGTCATAGTTTATTCCAGGGAATTATTATGGGTTGGGTACTTTAGGAAGGTTAATTATTTATTTGATGTATTTGATATATATAGGCTTATTCAGATTGTTTCTTCTTGTGGGAGTTTTGGCAGATTGTGTGTTTCAAGGGGTTCCATTTTATCTAGGTTATGAAATTAGTGGGATATAGTTGTTCACAGCATTTGTTATTATCCTTTTAATGTTCATGTCATCTGTAGAAATGTCCCCTCTTTTATTTCTGATTTTAGTAATTTGTGTCCTCTCTCTTCTTAGCGTGGCTAAAAGGTTCATTGATTTCATTGACCTTTTCAAAGAACCAGCTTTTGGTGTGGTTACTGATTTTTTTACTTTCAGTTTTACCAGTTTATGCTTTAACTTTTATTTTTTCCTTTTTTTTTTTTTTTTTTTTTTTGCTTACTTTAGATTTAATTTGCTCTTCTCTTTCTAGTTTCCTGAGGTAGAAGTTTAGATTATTGATTTTTAGGTCTTTCTTCTTTTCTAATGTATACATTTAATGCTACAAATTTCCCTCTAAACACTACTTTGCTTCCTCCCATACACTTTGGTAAGTTATGTTTTTATTTTCTTGTAGCTCAAAATATTTTAAATTTTATCTTGAGATTTCTTCTTTGACTTATGTGTTATTTAGAAGTGGATTGTTTAAACTCGACATATTTTGGAATTTTCTAGCTATCTTCCTATTACTGATTTCTAGTTTAATTTCATTGTGGTCTGAGAGTAGATATTGTATGATTTATATAATTTTAAATTTGCTAAAGTGTGTTTTATGGCCCAAAATGTGGTCTGTCATGGCGAATGTTCCTTGCATGTTTAGGAAGAATGTTTATTCTGCTGCTGTTGAATGGTCTATAGATAGCAACTCTATTAAGATGACCGATGGTGTTGTTGAGTTCAATTGCGTCCTTATTGATTTTCTGCCTGCTAGTTCTGTTCATATCTGATACAGGGGTATTGAAATCTTCCACTATAATAATGGATTCATCTATTTTTCCTTGTAGTTCCATCAGTTTTTTGCCTTATATAATTTGACTCTCTGTTATTAAGCACTTACACATTAAGGATTGTTCTGTCTTCTTGGAGAATTGACCCTTTATCATTACGTAATGTTCTTCTTTATCCCAACAAACTTTTCTTGCTTTGAAGTCTGCTCTGTCTGAAATTAAAATAGGTACTCCTACTTTTTTTTGATTAGTGTTAGCATGATGTATTTTTCTCCGTTTATTTACTTTTTATCTATAGGTGTATTTATATTTAAAGTGGGTTTCTTGTGGACAACATAGAGTTGGGTCTCATATTTTTGAACCACTCTGACAATGTCTTTTCATTGTTGCAGTTAGACCATTGATGTTCAAAGTGATTATTGATAAAGTTAGACTAATACTGTATTTGTTATTGCTTTCTATTTGTTGCCCTTGTTCTCTGTTCCTATGTATGTCTGCCACAATTTTTCTGCTCTGTGTATGTGTGTGTGTGTGCGCGTGCGAATGCACGTGTGTGTGTGTGTTAGAGAGAGACAGAGTCTTGCTCTGTAATCCAGGCTGGAACCTAATGGTATGATCACGGCTCACTGTGGCTTCAAAGTCTTGGGCTCCAGTGATCCTCCCAGGGAAACCTCTAGAGTAGCTGAGACTACAGGTTTACACCACTGCACCCAGCTAAATTTTAAATTTTTTATAGAGACAGTGACCCACTTTGTTTTTCAGGCTGGATCAGATTCCTAGGCTCAAGCAATCCTCCTGCCTCAGCCTCCCAAAATGCTGGGATTATAGGCCTGAGCCCCTGTGCCCAGCTGTTTGGGGTTTTAATTGAGCATTTTATATGTTTGCATTTTGTCTCTCTCCCTCCCTTTCTCCCTCTCTCTCTCTCTCTTTCTTTCTCTTTCTCTCTTTCTCTCTCTCTGTCTGTCTCTTTCTTTCTTTCTTTCTTTCTTTCTTTCTTTCTTTCTTTCTTTCTTTCTTTCTTTCTTTCTTTCTTTCTTTCTTTCTTTCTGTCTCTCTCTCTCTCTCTCTCTCTCTCTCTCTCTCTTTCTTTCTTTCTTTCTTTTTGAGGTGGAGTCTCACTCTGTCACCCAGGCTGGAGTGCAATGGTGCGATCTTGCCTCACTGCAGCCTCTGTCTCCCAAGTTCAAATGATTCTCCTGCCTCAGCTTCCCGAGCAGCTGGGATTACAGGTATGCACCACCACACCCAACTAATTTTTTGTATTTTTAGTAGAGATAGGGTTTCACCATGTTGGCCGGGGCTGGTCTCAAATTCCTGACCTCAGGTGACCAACCTACCCACCTTGGTCTCCCAGAGTGCTGGAATTCCAGGTGTGAGCCACTACACCTGGCCAATTTGAAGAGTTTAAAAATCTTTATTGCTTCAAATATTTCTTCTTTTTCTTTCTTCTCCTTCTGATATTTCCATTATATGTACATTATACTTTTTATAGTTGTCCCACAGTCCTTGAATATTCTGTTCTGGTTTTTTTGTTTTGTTTTGTTTTGTTTTGAGATGGAGTCTCGCTCTGTCACCCAGGTTGGAGTGCAGTGGTGCAATCTCGGCTCACTGCAACCTCCGCCTCCGCGGTTCACGCCATTCTTCTGCCTCAGCCTCCCAAATATCTGGGACTACAGGCACCTGCCACCATGGCCAGCTAATTTTTATTGTATTTTATTTTTTAGTAGATATGGGGTTTCACCATGTTAGCCGGGATGGTCTCGATCTCCTGACCTCGTCATCTGCCCATCTGGGCCTCCCAAAGTTCTGGGATTACAGGACTGAGCCACTGCGCCTGGCCCCGTTTTGTTTTTTCAATCTTTGTTCTCTTTGCTGTTCAGTTTTGGAGTTTTCTGGTGAGAGATCCTTTAAGTTGGAGATTCTTTCCTCAGCCATTTCGTTCTACTAATAAGCCCACCAAAGGCGTTCATCATTTCTCTTACAGCGGTGTTGTTTTTTTTTGGGGTCTTTTTTTTTTTTATCTCTAGCATTTTTTTTTTCAGGATTTTCATTCCTCTGCTTACCTTGCCCATCTGTTCTTGCATACTGTCTACTTTATCCACTAAGTCCCTTAGCATATTCATCATTGTTTTAAATTCTTGGTCTAATAATTCCAACATCTCTGCTCATGTCTGGTTCTGATGCTTGCTCTGTCTCTCCAAATTCTGTTTTTTTTTCCTTTTAGTATGTAATTTTTTTCTTAATAGCTGGACATGATATACCAGGGGAAAGGATAGACCAGGTGCTATAAATAGGTCTTTAATAACATGGTGGTAAGTTGTGGGGGAGAACAAGTGCTCTGCAGTTCTATGATTAGGTCGCAGTCTTTTAATGAACCTATGCCTCTGGACTGTGGACTTAGTTCCTTCCTGCTTCCACCCTTAGTTGGGACAGGCTAGCTAAAGCAGGCTAGACTTGGTGTTTTCCTTCCCCCAAGTCACTGAGGCTCTGAAAAAAACTCCAGCAGGTTAGACTCTAGTTAACTAGTTTTTGCTGAGGGCAGGCCTTGTTAAGAATAACATAGTCGGCCATGCGTGGTGGCTCACGCCTGTAATCCCAGCCCTTTGGGAGGCCGAGACGGGCGGATCACGAGGTTGGGAGATCGAGACCACCCTGGCTAACACGGTGAAACCCCGTCTCTACTAAAAATACAAAAATTAGCCGAGCGCAGTGGCGGGCGCCTGTAGTCCCCACTACTCGGGAGGCTGAGGCAGGAGACTAGCATGAACTCAGGAGGCGGAGCTTGCAGTGAGTGGAGATGGCACCACTCACCACTGCACTCCAGCCTGGGCGACAGAGAGCGAGACTCCATCTCAAAAAAAAAAAAAAAAAAAAAAAAAACAAAAAGAATAACATAGTCCTCTAGTCTATTTCAGAATGATTCATTTTCCCTCTCCCTACTGAAAACAAGTGGGGATTTTCCTAACATACTTACTGTGAGAACCAGGTCAAGCTCCTGGGGATGAGTCACAAAATTGTGAGTCCCCTACACCCACTTGACTGGATCCCCCTGGAATTTTTAACTCTCAGACTTGACCACGCTAAGCATCCAGCAATTCATTGATTACAGTTTAGAAGTTCATATCCTGGGCCGGGCGCGGTGGCTCAAGCCTGTAATCCCAGCACTTTGGGAGGCCGAGACGGGCGGATCACGAGGTCAGGAGATCGAGACCATCCTGGCTAACACGGTGAAACCCCGTCTCTACTAAAAATACAAAAACTAGCCGGGCGAGGTGGCGGGCGCCTGTAGTCCCAGCTACTCGGGAGGCTGAGGCAGGAGAATGGCGTAAACCCAGGAGGCGGAGCTTGCAGTGAGCTGAGATCCGGTCACTGCACTCCAGTCCGGGCGACAGAGCGAGACTCCGCCTCAAAAAAAAAAAAAAAAAGAAGTTCATATCCTGGCACTGGTTCTGTGGCCATTTCCGCTCATGAGTCCCTGCTCAGGTAAGCTGTGAATCCCTGTACTCATCTGTCTGTCTCTCCAATATTGGGGGCAGTGTTTGCCCTGTATCTTCCTGTCTTTCACCGATCGAAGAAAAGTTGATTTTTCAATCTATTCATTTTTTTTTTAATGTTACGACAAAATGACAACTTCCAAATTCCTTACATATGGAAATAAACATATATATTTTTACTTAGAAACTGTTCAGGCTTCAAAACATTGTTTATTAATTAAATTAATCATTTGTATAATGTCTTGAACGTAGTTAAGGTTCTGAAATTTACCACATTTGCTATCACAGTAAATACTTATTGTAGCACTGTAAGAATTTCCTAAATTTTACCCCTAAAAAGATATTATTACTCTTGCATTGCATGAATACAATCACAAATATTTTATTTATATATGTATATACACATATTTACATTTATATATGGAAAGTTAAACATGTCATAGAAGCAATGATAATTTATTTAACTCATAAAACCAACATAGGAAATATAGGAAGTTTAAATCATGAGATGTTTAACCGTGGTCCTGTTCAAAACAAAATATTGTATTGACATTACTTTTATATGGTATTGAAATTTAAAGATTCTGAATCATGCTAAAAGTTCTTCTTTTATCTTGGAAATAACTAAGGACTTGTCTTTTTACCTTGTAAGTATGGTAACAAGGGCTATTCAGCCTTTTTAGTGTACGTGCTGCCAAAATGAGTACTTTGATGACTTTTTTTGTTTGCTTTTACGTGATCGTTTATCTAAACTATGTATTCTTAGAGTGAGCACACAATGACTGAATGTTTTGGTTCTTTGTTTAGGTTTTTGATTGGTTAATCTTTAGAATTTTCTTTTTCTTTTTTTTTTTTTTTTTGAGATGGAGTCTTGCTCTGTCGCCCAGGCTGGAGTGCAGTGGCTGGATCTCAGCTCACTGCAAGCTCCGCCTCCCGGGTTCCTGCCATTCTCCTGCCTCAGCCTCCTGAGTAGCTGGGACTACAGGCGCCTGCCACCTCGCCCGGCTAGTTTTTTTTTGTATTTTTTAGTAGAGACGGGGTTTCACCATGTTAGCCAGGATGGTCTCAATCTCCTGACCTCGTGATCCTCCCGTCTCGGCCTCCCAAAGTGCTGGGATTACAGGCTTGAGCCACCGTGCCCAGCCAATCTTTAGAATTTTCTAAGAGAGGAATAAAACAGAAAGAGAAACAGAACAAGATGAGAGATTTGACTTCAGATAAATATAAAATTACCACCTTAAAAGGCTAATTATGCTTTCTCTGAGAAAAAGAGAAAGTTTAGATATGGAAATACTCATTTTAACATGTACGCACACAAAAGAGCATTATAATAGCTGATTTAAAGAACAACTTGGGCCCTGGACAATTTTATCCACCCATACAGTGAAAAACCCAACACTTATTTTCAAAGTAAGAACACAAAGGATGTCTCCTACATTAAATGAAATACTCTCTTTTTTAGACAAACAAGAAAATTTCCTCATGAAGGCTTCCTCACTTTTTGCTCTAAAGCACCTCTCATATGAACAATCTTATTCTTGTCAAAAATAGCTAAAGTGGGTATTGTAATCCCAGATTGTCTCTGGTAAAACTGTACCAGTTAGATAAACATACAAGTTAATATTATAGTGTGAAAACATAAGGGAAGTATGTTTTGTCAAGAAGGAAGCAGGTTTTAATTAAGAAGGCCTTATGAGTACTGCAGTGTTCCCTAAAATGGCATTTGTGTAACTCATGTCTTTATAAATTGGCTAAAGGTTAATGGTCACCAAACATGGGGTGGACAAACCTCCTGATTCCAAGCAGATAAAATTAAACAAAGTATGAACACAAAGACAAAATTAAGGAGGATGTCTTTGTATAATTTGTGATGGAGACTCAAGGCAAAGTTGGTTCAAAGACAGTGGTCTGAGGAGACCTTCTGAACTTCCCAGCCCCCAGGGCCAGCACAAGGATAGAACTGTAGGGCCTCTGCCTGGTATCTTCTTGTAGACTTTTTCTCTAAAGTTGACAAATTGGTAAGCAGACGGACCATAAAAGGAACTGCTGGAAGACTAGACAACAGTTTTGCCAAGGAACGTTATTACAAGTCTGATCAGATAATGGAAGGATGCCAGGGTACCTCATTCCTAAGAAAACAAAACAAAATTCAATGTGAAGAACTTCAATAAAATATTGGAGCTCAATTCAGTATAAACTTACCTCCTCCCTGTGTGCCTGGGGGCCTCAGTCAGGAGAAGACACAAGATTCCAGATGTGATGTCCACACTAGAGAGTTCAGGATCTTAGCCTGCAGCAGCGAGGTCTCAGCTGAATCTTGGTGGAAACTTCACTTCTGTCAATGACTTGCAAACAAATATCATCAGGGGCACACTGTAGGCAGAGTTAGTTCACCACAGGCCCTGAGCACTCCTGCATGTTCTTGCTGAGGATGCCAAATTGCAGAACTATCTTTCTGCTGATTCTGAGTAGTTGCTGTAGCTCATCACATAGGTAACTAAATACATGAAGGTAGCCGCAGCACTGAGACAGCCATGTGGGAAGGAGTCCCTGGAGAAACTCCAACCAGCCTGCCCACAGAGGTGGAGCCTCAGGAAGTTCATGATGTTTGCAGCAGCAGAAAGCCTGGCCCCATCTCTTCTGTGTGGAAATTGGGATTTGAACTGCTGAGTAGGAAGCGCTCTAGCAGGGACTCTGGCCTAGCAAGAGTCCCTGTTTCCCCATTTTCTTCCTTTTCACCCGATAAAACCCTATCTTACTCACCATTCAAATTGTCTGCGAGCCTGCATTTTCATGGCCGTGGGACAAGGAACCCCGTCTTTAGCTGAACTAAGGAAAAGTCCTGCAACATCATGACTACTGCTCATTCACCAGGTGAAGAGGACTGGCTTGATTGCATCTTGCTGTAATATTCGTTCCTAGACCTTTGGCCCTGGGTAATTATCTTAAAAAATAACCCACTGTGGGGGCCGGGCACAGATTACAGGGCTGGGATTACAGGCTCACCCCTGTAATTCCAGTACTTTGGGAGGCCAAGGCAGGCAGATCAGATTGAGACCAACCTGGCCAACATGGTGAAACCCTGTCTCTACTAAAAATACAAAAATTAGCCATGGTGACATGTGCCTGTAGTCCCAGCTACTCTGGAGGCTGAGTCAGGAAAATCACTTGAACCTAGGAGGAGGAGGTTGCAGTGAGCCGAGATGGCGCCACTGCACTCCAGCCTGGTGACAGAGACAGAGCGAGACTCTGTCTAAAGAAAAGAAAGAAAAGAAAAGAAAAGAAAAGAAAAGAAAAGAAAACAAAGGAAAAGAAAAGAAAAGAAAAGAAAAAAAACACTGTGGGTCGGGTGCGGTGGCTCATGCCTGCAATCCCAACACACTGGTAGGCCAAGGCAGGCAGATTGCATGAGTCCAGGAGTTTGAGACCAGTCTGGGCCACATGGCGAAACCCGATCTCTACAAAAAGTACAAAATCAGATTGTTCTGGTAGTGTGTACCTGTAGTCCCAGCTACTTCGATGGGGCTGAGGTGGGAGGATGGCTTGAGCCTGGGAGATCAAGGCTACAGTGAGCTGAGATCATGGCACTGCACTCCAGCCTGGGTGACAGAGTGAGACAGTGTCTCAAAAATAATAACAATAATAATAACCCACTATATACTGCTGTCATCTGACCTTCCATGCCTCCCTGTTGGAACTGGGGCTCAGGAAACCAGGACAAATACGTTGACACTCTGGTTACTGCTTTCAGTAATAAAGCCCTTCATTGTTGATCCAAGTGTGTTGTCTCTGTGTCAGCATTCATGAAACTTGCAAAAACTAATCTGTCAGCTTGCAAGGAGAATAAAATATCTGATTCTTCACAGTTCTTGATCAGGAGGTGGCAAATTCTTTACTGTAAAGAGCTAAATATTAAATATTTTAGGGTTTGCGGCCACATAAGGGCTCTGTGAAGTATTTTTCTGTATTGGTTTGTTTTGAAACAACTTTTTAAAATGTAAAAAATTCCGGGTGCAGTGGCTCACAGCTGTATCCCAGCACTTTGGAAAGCTGAGGTGGCAGGGTGGCTCGAGCCCAGGAATTTGAGCGCAGCCTGAGGAGCATAACAAGACCCCATCTCTACAAAAACTAAAACATTAGCTGGGCATGGTGGCACACATCTGTAGTCCCTGCTACTCGGGATTCCGAGGTGGGAGGATTGCTTCAGCCCCGAAGGTCGAGGCTGCAGTGAGCTGAGATTGCACCATCACACTCCAGCCTGGGTGACAGAGCAAAGACTCTGTCTCAAGGAAAAAAAAAAAAAGAAGTAATACTCTTTCTTAGCTTTTAGGCCATACAAAAACAGACCACAGATAGGATTTGGCTCCAGTTTGCTGACCCCTGCTTTTAACACACATTTTTTGGTCAAACAAAGTTAAGTTTATTGACTGTTTGCTATAATTGAGACCACATATTATGTGTATCTGTGTGGTATTTCTGTAAGAAGGTGTTAGGCTAGACCTGTTCAATTTTGGTTTTGGATAAGGTAATTTTGGAAAGCATTCAATGATATGGGGCTTTGCTCTATAATGGTTCCTATCACAAAGCAAGGGTAATTTTATGATTGGGTCTCTTAATTTTCTCTAGAATAGAGATCGGGAAACTTTTTCTGGAAAGAGTCAGATAAAAAATATTTTAGGCTTTTGCGAGCTACATGTGATTCATTCATATATTCTTCTTTGTTTGTTTAACTCTTTAAAAAATGTTTAAACTATTCTAACACAATGTTTGTTAAAACATGGGTCAGGAGTTACTTCCTCTGATATGCCTTCCCAAATTCTCAAATTCAGTGTAGATTTCCCGCCCATGTATTCTATTCTCCTAGATTTTCATGAATGCTAGATTCATTTCTATACTGTTCACTACAGTGCCTGGCATATGGTGGACACATAATGTTTATTGAATGCAGGAATAAGAGTTTATTTGTGGAATCCCATCACTTAATGGTGAGAGACAATATAGGAATGGGAAATGGCCAGACTATATATAACAACAGAATTCTGAATCATAACTGCTGCAGCAAACAGATTTGGCCTGCAGAGTTGTATTTTTCTCTATTTAGAAGGTGGGAAGAATAAAGTGAGGCTAAAACTGTAAGTGGCAAAGAAGTAGAAGTCACTCAAAGTGGTCATTTGGGGATCCGTGTTAAGCTATGATTATTACTGATTGGTCTTGTTTTGTCTTATTTTGTTTTTTAGAGACAGAGTCTTGCTCTGTTGCCCAGACTGGAGTACAGTGGTGATCATAGCTACTGCAACCTCAGACTCCTGGGCTCAAGCGATCCTCCTACCTCAGCCTCCCAAGTAGCTGGGACTATAGGCACACACCTGGCTAACTTTTTATTTTGTGTAGAGACAGGGTCTCCCTTTATTGCCTAGGCTGGTCTCAAACTTCTGGCTTTAAGCAATCCTCCTGCCTTGGCCCCCCCAAATTGCTGGAATTACAGATGTGAGCCCCCATACCCAGTCCTTGTTTTGTCTTGATTCATTATGGTCACAGAGTGGTTTTATCTGGTTGTTGGTACTCTGAATTTATTTTTATTTAACAGGAGAACGTAATGATCTAGCTGTTAGTGCCAGTCAAGATTCTGAATGGCAGAGGCTGCTCTTCACTTTGTCTATAAGTAGGGGGAGTTGAACAGACTTCTATCACTACTGCAGTCCTGACTATGCCCATATCAGATCCCCTATCAGATAGCAAACAGCTTGCTAGGTCTTTGTTCAGTGTTTGGAACATGTAGTGGAGCTTTGGTAACATGGGTACTAGAGACTTGTGATTAAATCTCATTACCATCACTGTTAAGTATAGCCTTGTGTGGGAATTTTACAGAGAAAAGGACTTAGAGACTTACTGAATCGAAACTGATGTCTCAGGAACTCTAAGGATAGAAATAACTTTAAAAAAAGAAATGGAACAATAGTTTTTTATGTTGAATAAAATAACAATTGAATATTGTGTTGGTCAGGGTTCTCCAGAGAAATAGAATATATAAAAAGAGATTTATTGAAAGGAATTCACTCACATGATTATGGAGGCTGGCAAGTTTAATATCTGCTGAATCAATGTTCTAGTTGGAGTCCAAAGGCCAGAAAGCTTCTGCAGAACCAAGGAGATTCAATTGTCCAGTTTGAAGGCCATCAGGCAGGAAGAGCTAATATTCAGTTCCAAGGCCATCCAGCAGGAGAATTCTTTCGTACCTGGAGGAGAGTCATCATTTTGTCCTATTCAGACCTCCAACTGATTTGATAAAGCCCACACACATTATGGAGGGCAATCTGCTTTACTCGGTCTTCAAATTTAAATGTTAATTTCTTTCCAAAATGCCCTCACAGAAACACCTACTGGCCAAATACCTGGGCATCCATGGTCTGGTCAAGTTGACACATAAAACTAACCATTACCTATATTGGGTTTTGTTTTGGTTTTGTTTTGTTTTGTTTTCAGAATTTAGTTGAGCTTGACTCATCATGCATCTCCTAGCATAAATTGTACCTGTATTGATAATTGTTCTAAGGTGCTCCAATATTATATAGGGATCTGTTGGGGCTGTGGGATGATGGTCTGATCTCAGTCTGGTTGGCTACTGGTACAGCAGAAAAATAACAAACATGTTGAATTTCCAATGAAAAGAAGCAGCAAACCCAATTCAATAAAAACTTTAAAGAATATCTAATAAATAGCCTTTGCCAAACCAAGGAAAGAAAGTAGAGGGCAGTAAAAGTAAGGCATATGACAGAAATAGATTTGTTGGTTTATTTGCTTTTCAACACAGATTTTTAAATATGGAAGCACAGATCTAAGTCATGCTTGCTTTTTTAAACCAACAAACTAAAATTTTGAACATGGCTACATTTCAAATCAAATTAAATAAAAAATATTCTGTATGGAAAGCATGTAATAGCTTTTGTCTTCGGCCTCACCACCTGTAGCGCTCTTCCCCTTCCTTCTCCCTCTGCCCCCACCTTGTCTGCCTAACTCTTACTCTTGTTAAAACTTTAGGTTACAAGTTCTTCTTCTGCCATTCCTTCGCAAATATCAATTTCAATTTAGGTTTTCCTCTTATGTATTATCCTAGATTTTCATGAATGCTAGTGTCATTTCTGTGCTGTTCACTACAGTGCCTGGCACATGGTGAGCACATAAAATTTATAGAATGCAGGAACAAGAGGGTAACTATGGAATCCCATCATTTAATGGTGAGGGACTGAATGTATAAATGGATAATGGGCAGAATATACATGACAATAAAACTCCAACTTCGAGCAAACAGACCAGAACAATTAGAACTTGGCTAATGACTACCAGCTTTCCAAATATGCTTCTCAAACCAGTTACATAGGATGCTTCCCTTCCAGTTGGCCTGCCTTCACTTCATGCCAGCAACTTCTTTTTTATTTTTTGAGATGGAGTCTCACTCTGTCACCCAGGATGCAATGCAGTGGCGCCATCTTGGCTCACTGCAACCTCCACCTCCCACGTTCAAGCAGTTCTCCTGCCTCAGCCACCAGAGTAGCTGGGAGTACAGGCATGCGCCACCACGCCTGGCTAATTTTTTTGTATTTTTAGTAAAGACGGGGTTTCACCATATTGGCCAGGCTGGTCTCGAACTCCTGACCTTGTGATCCACCTGCCTCAGCCTCCCAAAGTGCTGGGATTACAGGTGTGAGACACCACTTTTAAAATGCACAAGCTGATATTTTGATACATGTATATGTCTTAGTCCATTTTCTATTGCTTATAACAGAATATCTGAAGCTGAGCAATTTGTGTATAAAGTATTTCTTACAGTATTGAATGCTGAGAAGTGCAAGGTCAAGAAGTCACATCTAGTAATGACCTTCTTGCTGGTGGGAACTCTCTGCAGATTCCTCGAGCCGTGTAGGACATCATGGGAGAAGGGAGAAGAGAACTCTGTTTTATAAAGTTGCCAGTTCTACTCCCATGATCACCCATTAATCCATTCATTCATGTTCCAGCTGTCATGCCCAGCCATCTCTCAAAGGCCCCACCTCTCAACACTGCCACATTGGAGAGTTTCAACATATGTGTCAGAGGGGACAAACATTCATTCCCAAGCATGATACCCTGTATAATAACTATCACAATCAAGCTAATTAACATAGCCACCACCTTTCACATTTACCATTTTCTTTTCTATTTCCTTTTCTTCTCTTTCTTCCTTTTTCTTTCTCTTTCTTTACAGACAGAGTCTCACTCTGTCGCCCAAGTTGGAGTGCAGTGACCCAATCTTGGCTCACTGCAACCTCTCCCTCCCAGGTTCAAGTGATTCTCCTGTCTCAGCCTCCCGAGTAGCTGGGATTACAGGCACGTGCTACCGCGTCCTGCTAATTTTTGTATTTTTAGTTGAGATGGGGTTTCATCATATTGGCCAGGCTGGTCTTGAACTCCTGATCTCAGCTGATCTGCCCATCTCAGATTCCCAAAGTGCTAGGATTACAGGCGTGAGCTACCGCACCCGGCCCCACTTTCTTTCTTTCTGTGCGGGTGTGAGAACACAAGATCTACCCTCTTAGCAAATTTCAAGCATACATTGCAATTTTCCTAACTATAGTCATATTGCTGTACTTTAGCTCTCTAGAACTTACCTGTCTGGTATAATTGAAACTCTATACCCTTTGACCAACATCTCCCCACTTCCGCCTTCCCCCAGGCTCTGGCAACCACCGTTCTACTGTCTGCTGACATATTTCTTAACTTGCTATTGCAATCATCACAACTGTGACCAAAAATAATCATCACTTCTGTAGCTACCCCATGAAGCACAAATAAGTTGAAAATTATCAATATATTTATTAATATATTTGCTGAATTCAAGCATAACACTTTGTTCTGAAGTACTTACATTCTGAAATCCTTAAAAAAATCTGTACAATGAATTCTGTGCTTGATATAGTCCATCTATACTGTATTAAAGTTAAATTATAACATGATCAGTTCACCTCATAATGATCTTTATTTTGTAAAACAATTTGAGATAATGAGGTAAAATTCGACTTCAAGACTAACATAACACTGTAAATTTCCAAAATAGTTTTATAAAAAAATTTGAAAGTCCACAGCACTATAGATAATATATCTTAATTTTTATTTTATTTAATTTATGAGACAGAGTTTTGCTCTTGTTGCCCAGGCTGGAGTGCAATGGTGTGATCTTGGCTCGCTGCAAACTCTGCTTCATGGGTTCAAGCGATTCTCCTGCCTCAGCCTCCAGAGTAGCTGGGATTACAGGCATGCGCCACCACACCTGGCTAATTTTGTGTTTTTAGTAGAGACGGGGGTTTCTCCATGTTGGAGGGGCTGGTCTTGAACTCCCAACCTCAGGTGATCGGCCCACCTAGGCTTCCCAAAATGCTGGGATTACAGGAGTGAGCCATCGCTCCTGGCCACAACCTTAATTTTTAAAGTCAAATTTGTCTTTATAAAGAATGAATTCATACCCTTTGGGAGTATTTGTTTTTGCAACTAACTTCCATCCTTTTATTAAGTAATCAAACATAGCCCATTTGGATATTGGAAAAGAACTGTCAGAAATAGAAGTTCTTATTTTATACTTTGGTAACATAAATTTTACACTTAGTTGAACATGAAGAATGAAAAAAGGTTTGGATTGTTGTAGCAATTGTTTAGAATTTTAGATGTACCATTTGACCTTTGACTTTAAGATGAATTTCAGTGTCAAATAAAGACTTACCCCCAACCTTAAATAGTGACGCACAAAGGCTATTATTACCATCACTGAGTGGCTTAGATAACCCTGTCAGCAGCAATCGCCCATTTTCAAAGCCATGGCGAAACATCTCTGTGCTAATTTCTTTTGTTTTGTTTCCTAATTTTTTTTTTTTTTTTAGCTGGTGGTAAATAATCTTTGTCTTCTTTGGAGTAAACCTTCAACATTGGAGTTTTTCTTTTAATTACGGGTGTAAACCCCAGTATCCCCATAATTTATATTGAGTCTCGACCAACTGCCTAATTATAAAAGGATATATTTAGGCTCTTATTTCATCCACACAAAAACTTGTCTAACAGGTAGGTGCAAACATCTGAGGCGCCACTTTGATTCTTTTTTTGGATAGTCATGTTTTTCCTTCTCCGTTTCCCCAGCATGTCTGCCATCCTCATGCACTGCTTCCACGTGCCTGGGAGCCTTTATGAGCGTCCCTAAATCTAAAAGAAACCAGAGGCGGGGCTTGGATGAACCCTCGAGATAAACAAGGGAGCCGTCTGTCCCCTCTGAAGGATGTTTACATGTGGGCGGCACCCGCCAGAATCCAAGCTCGAGGCCGCCCTGGAAGGACACGCTCTGCAGAGTAGAGGTGACAGGCGGCGGCGCGGGCAGCCCGAAGGGGCGGGATGGGGCGGGGCAAGGCGGGGTCCGGGCCGGAGGAGGCGGGTTCCTAGGATCCGCGGTGTCCGGCCGGCGATACAGCTTTCTGCGGTTCAGGGCTCTGATCATGTTCTGGCACCGCGTGGCGCTGGCGGGGACGCGGCTAGTTCGGAGCAGGAGCGGCTTGGCAGGCTGGCTTGACAGGGCGGCGGGAGCTGCGGGAGCTGCAAGAGCTGCGGCGGCTGCGGCCTCTGGGTACGGGGTCGGCGGGCAGGAGCGCCCCTGCGTGGTGCGCTGGCCTTGCGGGAGTCTGGAGGGAGCGGTGGGCCGAGGCGCCCCTCTGCCCCGGCCCCAGGTGGGCTAGGCGGGCTAGAGCTTGGGCTCTGAGTCATAACACGCGGAGGCGCTCGAGGGATGGGTAGAGAAGGGTGCCTCCGCGGCTGTGCTGACTTCAGGAGCCTGTGACTCTCCTGTTGAAAATGTTTGACTCATGTTCGCTTAGACCATCCTTTGTGAATTATTAGATAAAAATACAAGACGCCGCGATCAGTTGGAATTTCACTTAAAGAGCGAATGATTCTTAGTCCAGTTGTGTCCCAAATACTGCACTGGACATAGGAAAAACGGAACAGTTTTCTGGTGTTTGTCTACAATTCTAGTTTAACCGGGCGTCCTGCATTCTTGTATGCTAAACTTAGCCACCCTACTGCAGGAAGTGAGGGCAGCGATTCCTGCTGAATGGCCAGAGCTTTTAGGAAAGAGGCTGTGACTGCCTTACACTTCGTGGTTCAGAATATCCGCGGCTTCGGGACCTGCGGTGGAAGGGACCTGCGGCTGTGCCGCCTACGCCTGCGCGGCTAGTCCCTGGCGGTGCCGCCGGCTTGCACCTCCGTGCCTGCCACTGCGCACTTGGCCAGAGTCTGTCTCCCTATCTACTTAATCTGGGAGCTTATATCAGTTTTGCAAGATTCCAGGAACTTCAAGTTTAACTTTCCAGTTAAAGTTAAAGCTAGACACCCCTCCTGAAGGCGCTAATCACAGGCTGTTAAGTATTTGACAGCTCG
>NC_045434.1:49717219-49768477 GCF_002776525.5 Piliocolobus tephrosceles | reverse complement strand
ATTTATAATCCTTTGGGTATATACCCAGTAGTGGGATGGCTGGGTCATATGGTACATCTAGTTCTAGATCCTTGAGGAATTGCCATACTGTTTTCCATAATGGTTGAACTAGTTTACAATCCCACCAACAGTGTAAAAGTGTTCCTATTTCTCCACATCCTCTCCAGCACCTGTTGTTTCCTGATTTTTTAATGATTGCCATTCTAACTGGTGTGAGATGGTATCTCATTGTGGTTTTGATTTGCATTTCTCTGATGGCGAGACAAATGAGATCTAATTAAACTAAAGAGCTTCTGCACAGCAAAAGAAACTACCATCAGAGTGAACAGGCAACCTACAGAATGGGAGAAAATTTTTGCAATCTACTCATCTGACAAAGGGCTAATTTCCAGAATCTACAAGGACTTGCTTTCTTAGTTGATAAACCAAATACAGCTCGCTGATTTGTTCCACCAATGGTCTTCCTTAGGGCTAGGCCAGCGCTGCCTAACCTTTTCTGGTTTAGGCTTCAGGAACTTAACTTCCTTTTATCTTAAAGCTTCACCCTCCTCTCAGGTTGGCTGCAGTCTTCCTAGCTCGCTGCCCCTAACTCCTTCCTGAGTTAAGCGCACAAGACTTTTTGTTTGTTTTAAAGGGTTCCTTGCTAATCTATTGGGAAGCAAGGAATAATAGATTGTAAACATTGTGTAGGTTATAATGTTATAATGTTTAGTTCCTGTCTCTTACTCTTCTTTGTTATTACTGAACAAACTGATGTTTGCTGTAGCTTCCTCACTCTAGGTATGCTGATATCGTAATAGTTCCCCCTTACCGGTGATGGACATGTTTCAAGATCCTCAGTGGATGCCTAAAACCTCGGATAGTAGTGAACCCTATACATGCTATTTTTCCTATACATACATGCCTATGATAAAGCTTAATTTATAAATTAGGCAGAGTAAGAGATTAACAACAATAATAAAAGAACAACCACTTTAATAAAAAAATGCTCATTTCAAGGAATCCCTTGCTGAATCTTCTTATAGGCCCAGTGCTTTTTGGCATTAACACATTGCTGTCAGTTGGAACACTTTTTCTGTTCTTGTCTCCACAAATTTAATACCTTTTTCTGGCTTAACTAAGCACTTAAACTCTGTGGCTGTAACTTGCAGTTTGAGATGTGACATCAAAACTACCATGAATTTTTTTTACTTCTTTACAATTGCACTGATAGAAGATCCGTTCTTACCATAGACCTTAGTAACCTCAGCATGCGATTTTTTTTTTTTTCTTATTAAGTGGAGAACTTTCACCCTTTCACTTAAAGAAAGCACTTTAGAGCTTCTCTCTTTGACACACCTGAATTGCCAGCATCACTACTATAGTGGTTTGGGACCATTATTATTATTATTATTAAAGATGTAGTTTCACTCTTGTTGGAGCCATTATTGAGTAAAATAAGTGTTACTTGGACACAAGCATCACCACACTGTGACAGTCGATCTGGTCACCAAGACAGCTGTTGACTAAAGGGTGGGGAGCTTATACAGGGTCCATATGCTGGACAAAGGGAGGATTCATACCCTGGGTAGGAGGAAGCTAGATGGCTCAAGATTTCATCATGCTACTTAGAACTTAAAACTTACCAACTATTTTCTTCTGAAATTTTCTGTGTAATGTTTTTGGACCATAGCTGACCTTGGATAACTGAAACCGTGGATAAGGGGAGACTACTGTGTAGGGCAGATGTTCATTATCCAAGGATAAGATGTACTGGAAAAAGCTATTTAGAGTGGATTCACTTAAAATAAGACTAATATTTCAGGCCAGGTGCGGTGGCTTATACCTGTAGTCCCAGCACTTTGGGAGGCCAAGGTAGGTGGATCATCTGAGGTCAGGAGTTCGAGACCAGCTTGGTCAACATGGTGAAACCCCATCTCTACTAAAAATACAAAAAATTAGCCAGGTGTGGTGGTACACGCCTGTAGTCCCAGTGGCTCGGGAATCTGAGGCAGGAGAATCGCTTGAACCCGGGAAGTGGAGGTTGCAGTGAGCCAAGATCACGCTGCTGCACTCCAGGCTGGGTGACAGAGTGAGACTGCATCTCAAAAAAAAGACTAATATTTCATGCTATCCAGTTTAAAAAATTTTGCTTGGGACTTTTGCAAAAATTAAAACATAAAAAGTAGCTTTACCTTTATATTTAAGAACATTTAAATTTTAAATGCTCCCCCCATGAATACAGTATTGATTTGAAGGCAGAACATTTGAGTTTTATAACATAATCATAAGGATAACAGTTTTTTAAATATCTGAAGTTTCAAAAATTCTCTTATTCTTTAGATATTCGAGTAACTCTCTTTTGAAACATCTGTTATATCTCATAATCCTGTTGTAACATTTGTAATTTTACTCTGCAGTTAGTTTGCATCATGGTGTTTGATATTGTTCCAGCAGTGCGATAGGGCCTGGTTGACCAAGAAAGATGAGTGGATGGGGAAGGAAAAGTTCCAGGGATAAAAAGATTTGAGGATGATAAACTGGTTGAGTTTTTTTTTTTTTTTTTTTTTTTTTTAATGATAATTTTGCTGACAATGAGTGCTCCTTTTACAAGCTCCCAATAGCTAGGTTTTGGATAATAAATACTGAGAGGTCCTGTATTCAGGAAATTCTAGTAGTAATGTCAAACATTATTGAGCATTTACTATGTGGAAGGCACTTATCTGCTTTCTGCATATGAATTCATTTAATCTTCACAAAATCCTTTGAGAGGTGCCAGTGATTATTCTTTCCACTTTGCACACTAGGAAATTTGGAGCTATGGCCCATTGCGGTTGAGATACCGTAGCTTCCTCAAAAATCTTTGAAGGTTCCCTGCTTCACAGTGTGTTCCTAGAGTTTTGGCATGTTTTACTAAGAAAGTAGAAACTATATTTTTAAACCAATGGTCAGGTCACACCACGTAGGATGGAATATTTGAAATTTGCCAGTTATAAATAAGAGTGTGTCAAGCTTTAAACACAGTAAATATGATTTTATGAAATAATTAAGGATGTTGGGAAGCTAGTTACATAAGCACACAGACCTTTTTGGTTTTGGTGAAACAAACGCTTTGTAAATTGACATTTTATACTGATAATAGTAAAATTTTTTTTCTGTTTTGTAAGTTTGGCTATGTTTGTAAGTTTTTTTTCAAATACAACTCATGATAAATTATCTTTAATGCTTAATAAACTACATTGTTCTTTTAAATTCCCTTTAGAATGGAGAGCAACACATCATCATCTTTGGAGAATTTAGCAACGTCGCCTATGAACCAGATCCAAGTGAGTGATGTGGGAGATGATTGAAGAACTTTCCTCTGTAGAGAAAGAATTGTCCCCTACATATTTAATATGCTTATTCAGTATCCAAACTTGAGATAGTTCAGCAAATGAATTAAGAGGTTCATATTTATTTAAAAGTCTGCTGTGAAAATCATCCTTGTGACTAAGAAGTCCTAGATCATTTTGGTAATTAAAATGTATGAGATTTATTTTTAATGAAGTCTTCACTCCGTCTAAGTTGGATAATGAGGTTGGCTGCTCCTTTTCATCATACCCACTTGAGATCCAGTGTTGATACCAGTCAAGCTGCCCTTAGCTGGGGATCCTATTTGATTTTGGCCTGGGCAGCAGTTTAACAGTTTTCTTTGTTAGTACAGAACCTACTATGCAGTAGTTACTCCATAAACCATCCTCTCAGGGATAGGACTTCTTTTCCTCTTTCTTTTACTGAGAAGCTTCATTAATTCTGCCTTAGAAAATCTCCCTTACATGTATATTTTTCTTCCCTTGCAACCTATAAGATATATCAATTTTTTCTCTCTTGCTTACCACTCACTACTACCAAAAAAAAAAAAAAAAAAATTTCTGCCTTTAGTTGATTTGGCTAAACTCCTAGCTATTGGCTATAACTGTGAGGGAATTGCTTTTTTGTTTTGTTTTGTTTTGAGGCAGAGTCTCGCTCTGTTGCCCAAGCTGGAGTGCAGTGGCACGATCTCAGCTCATTGCAACCTCTGCCTCCTGGGTTCAAGCAATTTTCCTGCCTCAACCTCCCTAGTAGCTGGGATTACAGGCGCCCGCCACCACACCCAACTTATTTTTGTGTTTTAGTAGAGATGGGGTTTCACCATGTTGGCCAGACTGGTCTTGAACTCCTGACTTCAAGCAGTCTACCTGCCTCAGCCTCCCAAAGTGCTGGGATTACAACCATGCCTGGCCCAAATTGCCTGTTTTAAAGTAAAATTACAACATCATGGAATATACAGTAAGGGTGAGCTTGAGAAAAAGTGGGAAGAGGGTTCTAGAAACCCTAACGCTGTCGTCTTTAGTTTCAGCTCACTTTGGAATCTCTTCAACCATGTCTAATATATGTCAGAGCCCTGGAAGCTCATCTCTCCCTACATGATGGTGTCAGCGTGTCTGTAACCTGAGGCAGCATGGTGCAGGGAAGAGCACTGGCTTTGGTGTTGTAACAAGGTTGAGTCAAATCCCAGTATTGTAAACCACTCAGCCTTGGTTTTGTCCTCTGTAAGATGGATTCATTAATACATCTCTGGTATGGCAGGCCCTCCCTAGGATAGACTTTTATACTAAATATTATTAGTAAACACAAAGGAAGCATAAAAATAGACCAACTTGCCTGCACTAAAACTCAGGGCCTTTCTGACACCCAAGAGTGGGTATAACTTCTGAAGCATGGGTCTTATACTTTCTGGTTTTTGGCCTTCATCTTGAAGGTGCTGCTTATGATCCACCACAAAAGAACAAAGTAGACAGGCCAGGCACAGTGGCTCATGTCTGTAATCCCAGCACTTTGGAAGGCCGAGGCAGGTAGATTACTTGAGCCTAGGAGTTCAACACTAGCTTTGGAAAACAAGGCGAAACCCTGTCTCTACAAAAAATATCCAGGTGTGATGACACATGTCTGTAGTCCCAAACACTTGGCAGGCTGAGATGGGAGAATCACCTGAGCTCATGAGGTTAAGGCTGCAGTGAGCTGAGATCGTGCCATTGTACTCCAGCCTGGATGACAGAGTGAGACTCTTGTCTCAAAAAACAAACAAAAAAAAGCTAGACAAATGTCTGGGTGCTAAATCTATTCATTCAAAATCTTTTGAAGGACCCAGGCATTCATATGTTTAGAAACAAAAAACAAAAACAAAAACTTCATAGGCTGTGTAGATGCATAGCAGAGTCTCATAGCCATTGTGGTAAAGGCCTGTGTAGATGCATAGCAGAGTCTCATAGCCATTGTGGTAAAAGTCTCATAGCCATTGTGGTAAAGGCCATTGTGGTAAAGGCCTTGGTAGTTTTCAAACCAGGCTGATATCGTAATTATATGGAGAGTTTTTAAAAAATACAGTTTTCAACTTCTACCTCAAACTCATTGAATCAGCATTTCTGGAAGTAGTTTTTCCTGAATTAAGAGTATGAGAATACCTTATCAAGAGAGCAGTGACAGCTTTTGTACTATAAAGATATATAGGAAGGGATAGAAGCAGAGGCGTAAGCCTTACATTTTAAGAAGAAATCGTATACCATTCCTTACCATTGAAAGTTATAGAATAGAAGGTAAAGAGTTAACTCCTGAATACCTACTGAATATTTGAAAAGAAGTATGTTTTGGGGCCGGGTGCGGTGGCTCACACCTGTAATCCCAGGAAGGGTGTTTACACTTTGGAAATGTAAACTTTGGAAGGCTGAGGCGGGTGGATCACCTGAGGTCAGCAGTTTGAGACCAGCCTGGCCAACATGGTGAAACCCTGTCTCTACTAAAAATACAAAAATTAACTGGCCTTGGTGGCAGGTGCCTATAATCCTAGCTACTCGGGAGGCTGAGGCTTGAGAATCGCTTGAACCCAGGAGGCGCAGGTTGCAGCGAGCCGAGATGTCGCCACTGAACTCCAGCCTGGGGGACACAGTGAGACTTTGTCTCAAAAAAAAAAAAAGAAAGAAAAAGAAAAAAACAGAAAAAGAAGTATAATGTTTGGCTGTTTTGTTTTGGTTTGGTTTTTTTTTTTTTTTTTTGAGACAGAGTCCACTTACTGTGTTCCTCAGGCTGGAGAATCACTGGAACCACCTCCCTGGTTCCAGTGATTCTCCTGCCTCAGCCTCCCGAGTAGCTGGGTTAACAAGCATGTGCCACCACGCCCGGCAACTTTTGTGTTTTTGGTAGAGATGGGGTTTCACCATTTTGGCCAGGCTGGTCTCGAACTTCTGACATCAAGTGATCTGCCCACCTCAACCTCCCCCAGTGCTGGGATTACAGGTATGAGCCACTGCATCCAGCTGAAAAAGGAGTATAATGGAGATTAAATATCTGCACTGTAGAGCCAGATTTGCCTGGGTCTAATCCCAGCTCTTCTACCTATTAGCTGAGAACCATGAACAAATTGTTGATCTTTATCTGTACCTCACTTTCCTCATCTGTGTAGTGGGGACAATAATAGGACCTACCTCAGGATTGTAGTGAGGTTTAAATAACCCAGTGAAGATAAAAGTGTTGAGAATAGTACCTGGCACACAGAAATGGTTGCTGTATATGAATTGGCTATGATTATTATTTATTGTTATTGCTGTATGCCAGGCACTTTTTATTACATCTTTTTTCCTAATAACATTGCTTTGAAATGAAAAATATCCTTAATCTGCAGATGAGAAAAAGTAGATGATGCTTAGTTTGGGCCCGGAATCATGAGACCAAAATCCATACCCTTTCCATTATATCCTAATTTCTCTCCAAATGGTAATGTCTAGAATTAAAGTGATTTTTTTGTGGTTTTATTTCAGGAAACAATTTCTGATAATTGTGTGGTGATTTTCTCAAAAACATCCTGTTCTTACTGTACAATGGCAAAAAAGCTTTTCCATGACATGAATGTTAACTATAAAGTGGTGGAATTGGACCTGCTTGAATATGGAAACCAGTTCCAAGATGCTCTTTACAAAATGACTGGTGCAAGAACTGTGAGTATATCCTCTGTGGTGCTGTTCCTCTTTAATAGGTTGTAAACCGAATCACCCAGAGCCTAGACCCTTGTGTTTGGAAAATGAGCCAGACATTCCCTGAGGATAGAAAAAGCAGCTGCAGATCTAGGAACCAGATTCTTAGAAAAGGAAATAGCAGAGTTGATTTATTTTTATTCTGTGTGTGTGTTTTGATTGGGGTTGATGAGTAGTGTTACTATGAGTGCTTGTCTATGGATCTTTGAGTTCCTCTTGGAGCTCTTTGCAAGATAAAAGTATTCTTCCTTCCTTTACCTGGGCAATACAGGGGTTGGTCTTCAATTACTTTTCTAATAGGAGTGCTTTAGTGCTCCATGTTTTTAGATTCTTGAAATTTGGATTTTTCCATAACATGCATAATCAGAAAAATGTACAGTGTTGCCACTTTCAAGTTTATTGAAAGAAGTTTATAGTGCACTCTTTCCCTTCAGTAAACAAATGTAAGAAAATAACTCAATATTATTAGTTTATCTGCTTTAGTTTATCTTTTACATACCATGGTGATTAGGAAGAAGGGTTTTAGAATCAGATTGTTTTGGATTTGAATCGCAGTCTTTTACCATCATTGTGATTTTGCACAAGTTCCTGTGCCTCATTTTCCTCCAAAATAGGGCTAAAAATAATACCTACCTCAAAAGGTTAAGATTTTAAGATTTAATTTGTGAAAGAGCTTTGTGGTGCCAGGCTCATAAAAGTACCCGGAGTTCAAATGTCTATTATTATGTGAAATCTTAGTTCTGATACTAGAGTGAAGCCTAATTCTTCTTTTGTTTGTCCAACAGGTTCCAAGAATATTTGTCAATGGTACTTTTATTGGAGGTGCAACTGACACTCATAGGCTTCACAAAGAAGGAAAATTGCTCCCACTGGTTCATCAGTGTTATTTAAAAAAAAGTAAGAGGAAAGAATTTCAGTGATGTTTATACTAATAAGTTTGCTAGTACGGTGTCAGTTAAAGTGGTAATGCCCAATAATGTCTTTTAAATGTTTGAGGATGTTTTAAATACATGCATTGTCTTCATGAAGATGTAAAAATAATGAACAATAAATTGCAGTGGAAATGTCTTCTTCCCACCTGCCAATTGTTGAGAAAATGGGATGGTATTTAAAAAATGAAAGGTTGGAGTTGTATCAAGATAAGGAAAGAATGTATTTTCTTAGGAATTTATGTATGAATTTTACAGCCAAGAGCTAGAAGGTAAGCATTTGGAATTCTTTATTTCCTATTCAGGAGTTAACTCTTTATCTACAGTAGTTTTTAAGTGATAAGGACTGATGTGTGATTTCTCTTTAAAATTTAAGGCTTTTGCTGATACACTTGTGAACTAGGCAGGAATATCTTATACGATATTGTGAAAAGCCTTCACACTTTGTACTTGTAGAGTAATAGAAGTATATTAAATTTTTAGCATGGAATGAAATTTATCTTAGAGAAACTAAATTACTCATTTAATGACTTAATAGTTCCCGGGAACAAAACTATACCTATGGGCAGAAATTAAAAGGAGATGATTTCAGCATTGTATGAGGATGAACTTTTGAAACAGTATAGAAATGTACTTCAGTTGGCATGGGATGATAGGCTCACGCCTGTGATTCTAGCACTTAGGGAGGCCGAGGTGCAAGGATCACCTGCGCTCAGGAGTTCGAGATCAGCCTGGTCTACATAGCAAGAACCCCATATTTACAAAAAATAAACAAAAATTAGCTTGTTGTGATGGCACATGCCTGGAATCCTAGCTACTCAGGAGGCTGAGGCAGGAGGATCTCTTGAGCCCAGGAGTTTGAGGTCATATATATTTATATATATATATTATATATTTTATATATATAATATTATACATAATATTATATATATATTAATATATAATATAAATAAATTTTGAGGTTTTATGTATATAAGCCTATACCCCCCCCCCCCCCCCCCCCCCCGCACACGCGCGCACACACACACACACACACATATATATACATATATTTTTGGAAAGCTCCAAGTGACTGTGAGATCAACTCATAATTTATGAGATCTCCACCTCATAATTTAACTCAAGTACATTTCATATATATATATACATACACATACACATTTTTTATATTAAATGTACTTGAATTAGATTGTGAGGTGGAGAGTTCTGCTTTCCAGAATTTATGTGTATTTTATTTATTTATTTATTTTGAGATGGAGTCTTGCTCTGTTGCCCAGGTTACAGTGCAATGGCGCAATCTCAGCTCACTGCAGATTCCGCCTCCTGGGTTCAAGCGATTCTCCTTCCTCAGCATCCCAAGTAGCTGGGATTACAGGTGCCCGCCAGTGTGCCTAGCTGATTTTTTTATGTTTTAGTAGAAACGGAGTTTTACCATCTTGGCCAGGCTGGTCTCAAACTCCTGACCTCATGATCCACCTGCCTCGGCTTCCCAAAGTGCTGGGATTACAGGGGTGAGCCACTGCACCCGGCCTTATATGTATTTTAATACATATTTATATATATATATAAATTCTGGAAAGCAGAACTCTCCACCTCACAATTTAACTCAATTTCCAAGAGCCTTTGAACACTTAATGTGTTCAATACTGGGAATACTATTCAAACTGATTTCAATTCAGCTAAACTTAGCAAACAAGATTTATCCTATAGGAAGTCTTATTTTACAATAATTGAAGACGTTCAGTACTTCATTAGTGAAATCATCTTTCCAGCTTCCTATCAATGAGAAATTTTTTGTTTGTTTTTTTTTGTTGTTGTTGTTTTTTTTTTGAGACGGAGTCTTGCTCTGTTGCCCAGGCTGGAGTGCAGTGGCCGGATCTCAGCTCACTGCAAGCTCCGCCTCCCGGGTTCACGCCATTCTCCTGCCTCAGCCTCCCAAGTAGCTGGGACTACAGGCGCCCACCACCTCGCCCTGCTAGTTTTTTGTATTTTTTTAGTAGAGACGGGGTTTCACCGTGTTAGCCAGGATGGTCTCGATCTCCTGACCTCGTGATCCGCCCGTCTCGGCCTCCCAAATCCCACTCCCAAAGTGCTGGGATTACAGACTTGAGCCACCACGCCCGGCCTCAATGAGAATTTTTAAAGTGCCTACTATACAAAGCATTTTCCTAGTTGATCTCACAGAGTCAGTCGGGGCAGATTACCAGATGCTGAGAAGAAAAAACCCTTCATCAGAGGTAGAAGAAAAATGGATTTCAGAAGTGCTTCTGGTTTCTGTTAGGATGGACCAGAGAATCTGGAACAGTCCTGAAGAATACAGCTGATAGCTTCCTTGGCCTTTTGCCATCAATGATGCTTCTTACCTGGATTTAAACTGCCATTAGGAGACCTCTTCATCAAGAATTTAGACAAGAATTTCATTCCCTTGTGATAATTTAGGTTATAGCACTAGAATGGAACAAAGAGTGGAATGTCTTTAGTTCTTTATTTCGCATTATGTCATAAGAAAGTTCTTGCTATGTTGTAAAATCTTTGTTAGATTCAGGCTTTTGGGGATTCTGAAAAAAATCTTGTTAGAGAGCTGAGGAAGTCTATTACTTGAGAAAGGTAAAATTGTGTTATAATTGTTCATCATATTAGATATTAAGGGTTGAGGCAAGTTACTTCAAGGTATAGAAACACCAGTGCTTGACTGTGAAAAACATCTTTACCTTTAGCTTTTTTTTTTTTATTGAAACAGTCTCTTTCTATTGCCCAGACTGGAGTGCAGTGGCACGATCTCAGCTCACTGCAGCCTCCACTTCTGGGTACAAGCGATTCTCATGCCTCAGCCTCCTGAGTAGCTGGGACTACAGGCGAGCACCACCACACTCGGCTGATTTTTTTTTTTATTTTTAGTACAGCCGGGATTTTGTCATGTAGGCCAGGCTGGTCTCAAACTCCTGAGCTCAGGCAGTCCGTCTGCCTTGGCCTCCCAAAGTGCTAGGATTACAGGCATGAGCCACTGCGCCTGGCTTGTGAAGAAACATCTTTTATCAACTCTTCCTAGACTGGTAGGACATAGGGTGAGAGGCGAGCGGTGGTTGGTTCTTGACTATGTTCAGATCTTGAAAGAATTCAACATTAGGGAGAGAAGCCTTATCATCAAAAGCCTGAAAAACTCTACTGAAGGTAATATGATATCTGATTCTCAGTATGGCTTTATTTAAAATGGAAGAAATAAACCCTACTAATACCTGCCTCTTAAGTCTTCTGAACTTAAACTCATTGACTAATAAAATATTTTTACTTTGGAGGGTTTAGCACTGCATCAAAAAGGAAGCAGATTTCTCCTATTTGTTAAACGCTAAGGGATGAAATAAAATACAAGGAATCTGACCTCTTTTTGCCATATGGCACATTAAATACATTTGGAAAAAAACCCAAAACAATAACAAAAAACTTGCCACTCTAAAACGTGTAAAATATTGGACACAATAATACATTTTTAAAAATGCAAGGCTTAGCAGGTTTTAAAAAGTATAGGGACTCTCCAAGAGGAAAACAAAACCAGGAGCAGAATCCAAGGATGTAGGGAAGCACCGAAGCCAGCAGCTCCCTTACTGACAGTGCCAATCGTGGAACGCCAACAACCTTAGTGTTAACTGTATGCAACAGGCTGGTTACAAAGCTAGGGGTTAAGGGAGAAGGATTTAGATGGGATCTCACAGCATAACACCACTAAACCTTCAGTTAAAAAAAATATTCGTAACATACTTTCAGAGCATAGCTGATGATTTGTCAAGATAGACAAGTGTTCACATCACTAAAGGTGTAACCATTAGGTAGGTGAGTTAACCTCTCAGAACTTCCAAGTTTCTTATAAAATGTAGGTAATAGTACTTTCCTTTAGGGTTTATTTTTTGAGAAATGGAGATAATATATGTACATCATTCAGAGTGGTTTTTAATAGACGATACATAATGGCTATTATTAATCACAATGGCTCAGGTATGTGTGTGTTTTCTTGTGGACCCATCAGGGTTTTCCAAGATTCCTACCTGTACCCAGCCAAGAATTTAGGGAGCAGGGGAAGCCTCTGGGATTTCATGTTGTCTTGGATATTGATTTCCATTTCTTCTGCCTTTCCATACCTTACAGCTGGATAAAAGAGAATGGTGACTAACTTCTAACTTTTTTCCTCAGTCCTCATTTTTATATTTTTTATTTACATTTTTTGATACAGGGTCTACCTCTGTAGCCCAGGATGGAGTGAAGTGACTCTGTCATGGCTCACTGCAGTCTCAAACTCCTGGGCTGAAGTGATCCTCCTACCGTAGCCTTCTGAATAGCTAGGGTTACGGGCACATGCCACCATGCTCAACTAATTCTTTTTAGCTTTTTGTAAATATGGGGGTCTTACTGTGTTGCCCAGCAAGATCCCCATATTTATAACTTTATTTACAGTTTTGAACTCCTGGGCTCAAGCAGTCCTCCTGCCTTGGCCTCCTAAAGTGCTATGATTACAGGTGTAAGCCACAATGCCCGGTCCTTTAAGATCTGAAATACGAGCTGTTTACTGGACTTCATTAATATAAAAAACTAGGCCACTTTTCACTTTATCACTAGATAATCAATTTACATTTTAATTGCCAAAATATCTGTAATTGAAAAGCTTTTGAAGAAAAAAGCGATCTTCTGTACCTGGATTTTACTGTTTACTAATTAAAAATTACCATTTGAACATCTTTTAAAGTCAAGTTTTCTTGATAAGGTTTAATACTGTTGAAATTTATTAAATCTGGTATCTATAAATATAATTTGTGATCCTTCTCATACAACTGTTGACTTCATCTTTTATAAGTAGATTTCTGTAAAATCAACCAAATTTTTTGAAGTTTTGGTGAGTATATTCTGAGGTAACTTGCTTTCAGTTACCTACAGTTAGATCTTAGAACTTTTCAGAAAATTTTTATGGGAATTGAGAGAAAAATTTCTGCAAATTGGCACTGAAACAATGTTTTTATTTGCATAGTTGACTTGGATGATAACTTTTGCCAAAGGCAATTTGAGTAGATTTTTTCACAAAAGAATCCTACTTTAAAACTTTAAATAATTTGTTTTCATTAAATCTAATCATTTTGTTATAATTGAATTCCATGGGTAAAGAATCTTTAACTTCATATACTTTAATACTTACATAAAATTAGATACATTAAAAGGTCAACGTTAATTATCAAAACTTAAATTTTACCTTGTTCAAATACAAAAGATTACTAAAGGCTTTAGGTTTTATAAGGCATATTATAACCTTAAAATTCATATCTTGAAAGAAATAGAAAGACACTTATTTAATGTGCATAGAGTTTATTTGGTACATCTATCAATTTCTACGATAACTGACCAGCAACAGTTCACACAGTGTCCACCTGCACTCCATGTCTAAAATGATTTATTTAGTAGGGTATTTTGCAAGGCTAGAAAGGAGAGAAAGGATTTCACAGTATTGGTGAAAACTGTTTTATCATGAAACAAATGTAATACATTAATATATTCATTCATTCCCTATTAGAAAACAGCAAAATTACATTGTTAGGTGTATTATTTACAGTGAAAACTTGGAAGACTTGACAAAGCATCAGTTAGTTTATCAACAGACTTAGGAAGCTCCCTGTCCCCTCCCTTCAGGGTCCTTTCCTTGGAAATGAAATAAACTTACATTTTACATATACCGTTAAGCACCAGCTTGACAATTTAAAGTATTCTTTCAGTTTTATAAAATACTCCTGCTTTGAAAGGCAAAGTGAATGTAAAAATGTGAATGTAATTAAACAAGTCACTGGCCTGGAAACTTTTTATTGCAATAGTCTTTATGTTTTACTACTATATTCAGTTCTTGGAATGAATTTGCTTCTAGGTTTGAAACAAAATATTTCCCTTTTGTCTTGAAAAATTCCCTTAAAAAATTAATTATTTTTGGAACTGTACAACTGCATTTTCATTCAGTGTTAAATATGCAACTTGGTCGTAGGATATCATGTTATAAAGTCCAACTTGTTGGATAACTTGTTATATAAAACAATAAAAAACTTTAAACTACCAAAAAATATTACTGATGTTAACAGTCATGTATATAACACATCAATGTACCTAGATTTTCCAGTTATTGGATGTTTAAATTACTAATGTACAATCAGGTTTTAAAACTTAATACTTAAATTTTCATTCACTATGTAAAATTAAAAGCTCTAAAAGACCCTTTGAGTTCTGTACTTCAGAAACATTAGAACACTATTAAGGCATTAAACAGATCCCAAGGAAAGTAACTAGTATGCCTGAATTACAGCGCAAGTCATATTTTAAGGCAGTCAAAAGGTTCATTTTTTCACTTTAAGGCTCTTGAATACTTAAGTTTATTCTATGCAGACATTATTCTGTGTAATTTAAATATTCATCAGATGGTCAGTTATAGAAATCAAAGCCTTTTTATAAAGCAAATGGACAGTTTAGAACTAGATTGTAATACCCAACTCCCCACTGGTTTTTATAAAAGATGATTCTTATATCTCATCCCTTTGGAAAATTTCATTATCAGAAGCTGGCAATAAAAGGAAAAACATACAACTAAAATACAAAAGTTATGCCTAGTCACGCCATACCAAATATAGAGAGTCCATATTCAGAGTAACAGTGCAACAAAAACACTTTGAGTACCATTCATTAATTGTATATTTTAAATCTAATTCGGCTATGTATGGATTCTATATAGTTTACGTTACAAATAAAGCCAAGTTTCAATGTTTGTTGATATAACATTCCATCAATTATATCTGGTAATATTTAAAATACCAAGGTTTTAATTTCATTCACTATCTTTATCCACATATCCATATCCATATCCGAGTGAAACCAGCAGACATGTAGCTAATTTACTATTTCCTTTGTTCAAGCATAGATTCCGATGTCTAACAGTGCATAAATTTAAACAATTTAAAATGAAAAGGTGGCCAGGTGCGGTGGCTCACACCTGTTCACGCCTGTAATCCCAGCACTTTGGGAGGCTGAGGCGGACAGATCACGAGGTCACAAGATTGAGACCAGCCTGACCAACATGGTGAAACCCTGTCTCTACTAAAAATACAAAAGCTAGCTGGGCATGGTGGTGCGCGCCTGTAATCCCAACTACCTGAGGGGCTGAGGCAGAATTGCTTGAACCCAGGAAGTGGAGGTTGCAGTGAGCTGAGATCGCACCACTGCGCTCCATCCAGCCTGGTGACGAAGTGAGACTGTCTCTCAAAAAAGAAAAGTTAAATATCATTTATGTTCATAAAATTAATGTGGTGCGTGGCAGGGCTAAATAAAATAGAAGCAAAGGGAAAAATCTTTTTAGGATGAGAAAATTAGCTTTTGTGTATTTTTGTTGTATATATAAATTCATTCTGACTGAAAATAATCATCTTTATTTCCACAATAGAATTTTCTAAGATGTTCTCCACTAGTTTGTTTGTTTCTACTACTTTCCAATATAACTTGGTATTTTCAGGGTTTAAGGAATTGTGCCATTTATTATAATTTTATTCAAACAGTATGCTAAACTGCATTATTAGTTTTATACATGAAAAATACTACCTTAGAATTAAATTTTAACTTCATAATTTTCAAAAAAGCAAATAAAAAATGTATGAACTAAAAAAAAGCCAAATGTGAATAAGTTATTTACAAGACTTTTTATGCCACAAGCAATGTATCTCTATATATGCTCAGTGAAATACTTAGTAAACCAAAGATTTTGACAATGGTCTTTATAATTATGGAAATAAAATCATTGAGACACCTGCTGTTTTCTGAAAGAGTAATCAGTTAATTATTTTTCAAAGAGTGCTTATATAGTAAGCACTTACCAACATAGCTAGATAACATAATTACAAAGGCTGAATAACTGATCTTAAAGGCCACAGAATTTCTGCAAACATCTAATATAAAAGATATACAATATAATTTGATTTGGGGAGAGACTGTATCAATCTACTGATTGTTCCAAGAAGCCTGCCTAGTACTAAGTCGAAAAAGAAAATACAATCTTATACTTGTATGAAACAAAAAGCAATCTGCAAATGGCTCATCCCAAACTATATGTGGGTGACTTTCCTGTCATTCATTTTATTATCCAGATAGAGAACGACTAGAAAAAGGGGACAGAAATGTAAGAAAGGAATTTTAAAAGAAAAAAAAGAGGTAGAGAAGTCATCTTCCAACAAATAAGAGATGAAGAAACAGACATCAAGGAAACACTAAGTAAAATCCAAACAGTAAATACAACTAATTTCATCGATTAACATGTCATTTTTTTTCAAATTCTTTCCTGTGCATGTTTACATTGATGCTGTAGGACACTTCTCCAGAGGGGATAGTGCCTTAACACCCCAAAACTAGTATATAAGACTAGAATTTTTCATTTTTGATTACCCACTGTAATAGCATCAGTTACCAAGAAATTTGTTATTTGTGGCTACAATAGGTCAAGTTAAAGTAAGTCCAACAAAACATTACAATGATTAGCCTTTAGTTATTGTTCAGGTGTAGCTTTACTGTGCTTTTAAAGGTGTTTCTCACTTAACTGTGAGACGTTCAAATTTATTCAAGAATTCTACCTTATCTTTCCAAAACAATTTCACATTGTTTCTGTAAAATCTAAAAAATAAGAAAAAAAAAAAAAATCCCTGATGAAAACAGTACTTTACTATTTGTAGATTTACTGGTTACTTTAAAAGATTAAGAGAATGTTGGCTGGGTGCAGTGGCTCATGCCTCTAATCCCAGCACTTTGGGAGGCCAAGGCAGGAAGACCCCTTGAGCCCAGGAGTTCGACACCAGCCTGGGCAACATAGTGAGACCTTGTCTCTACAAGAATTAAAAAAAAAAAAAAAAAAAAAAAAAAGGCTGGCATGGTAGTGCAGTGCATGCCTGTGTTCCTGGCTACTTGGGAGGATCACTTGAGCTTGGGAGGTCAAGGGTGCAGTGAGCCGTGATCATGCCATTCCAGCCTGGGTGACAGAGGGATAGCCTGTCTCAAAAAAAAAAAAAAAAAAAAAAAACCTTTGTTAACACCATTTCCTCACTTAAGAGTATAAGCTTGTTTTACTAGGTCTATCCAAGAAGATCTTAGAGTTGGAATATATTTTTTCTCCCTCTTCAGTAGAGAGCAGTGACTTTTTGGGTAATACTTTAGCTGTGAAAATTTTTCTTCTAAATTTTTCCACTCTGAACAGGAATGTTTTAAAACACTGTTAGGCCTGTTGAGCAGGCTATTTTTCTAAAACATTTTATCTTTCAAAATACATACCCTATTAACAAGGATGTTTTTAACAAAAAAAAGAATTCTAACTTGTATTGCAAGCCCTCTGCCCAGTTTCAATTTTTATACAAATATTAAATCACTGATTTTTCTATGATCCAAGCACAGATATGTTACTTTTTAAGGATAAAAAAATCAAATCACTTAGGTTAAATTGGTTGTCTACAGTCACACAGTAAGTTAGATAAAGCAAAGGAGGTTCCAAAGGGTAACACTAAATTCCACTCACTAGCATGTTGCTTCACTAACACTCTCATAAAATAGGTTACTAATAATATAAGTATTAATAAATGGAATTTCCAAGAACTTTAATAAAGGGTGGGATTATAAGATTAGTTTTTGTTTTACTAATTACAACTATATCCTGGAACTATTTACATATTACCTAGGAAATAAAGTTTGTTTATTCTTGTAGGATTGTTTTTAAAAGCAGTATTTTCCCAAATATTAATTTAACAGTAATCCTAAAAGTAACTCAGGAAATAAAAAACTTATCACTTCAGTACATTTTATTTATAATGAGGTAAACTTTTTGTTTTTTCTCTATGTATGTGGATATATATAGCAACACAGGTTAATTGTGCTTGAGGATTCCTATGAATTACAAAATTATACATGTTCCCACTCTGTTTCTCTACTCCTAAAGCAATCATGTATATATATTATTTCCTAATAACCCAATAAGGTAAAAGTCTTAAATAATTTTATTTTATCCTCTACTCTTCTGAGACCATGTGTTCCCATGTTGTGGGGAAATAAATTCTGGCACAGGAATGAAGAGACCAAGATTTCTAGGTCATAGTACTTCAAAATCACACTCTTGTCTTGGACTTCAGCTCTCTAACAAAAATTTAAAAATTAGCTTTTAGGTTTCTAAGGTTTCTTCCAGCTCTAATGTGCCATGATTTGAAAAGTTACCTTCTGTGGTAGCTTCTCCTACTTATCCTTTCTTTCTTAAATGTTACCCTAGTCCATTTAATTAGACCTACCTAAATACTTCAGAAAGGTCATATCCATCCAATCTTGTATCCTTGATGGATTTAATATTAACTCATAGATATATCTGTCTAAAAGTATTATGGAAATAGTACACAACTGAAGGTAATGCATTTTTCTACTATATTCTATTTAACATTTCTATTAGGAATAAAATGATCATGTTACAATTTTAAAGATCTTGGGTTTACTTAAATAATTCACTATTACGTAATTCTATTAGTTTCTTTAAACTTTAAATTCAATCTGAACATAATATTTTAATGTGTCAAAAGTAGCTAATATATTCAGTTCAATGCTTGACAGGGTTAAAGATGTGAACATCAGAAGCAATGCATATCTGAAGTGGGGGTGGGGGTGCTATGATGAGCTTTGCCGAACAAAAATATCTCAGGTAAATTACACTTAAAAACTGATACCAGTTGCCTTGAAGGAATGGGTTCGTATCACAACCAGCATTAATATGTCAAATAAATTTGAAAAGGACATTTTCTTATTCCTAGAGCCCAAATTTCACATAAAACAGAAGAAAATATGTACAGAAATCCTCAGACTACTAAAGTCCCCCTTTCCCAAAAAACATAAAACCTCTGACCCCCAAGCACCTAAAAGGCTATAATATACATTAACTACAGTTTGACTTTTCACATAACAGTGAGAAAGATCTTACAAACCCTCAGTAAATCTTCATTTTAATATTTAGAGAACAACAGATATGCAAACAGGTTTTATGTGTAAGCTACCTTAGATGACTATAATAGAATTATGAGCAAAGATAACGGCATTTCAACAGATTGTTTTAATGCTAAACCTCACAATGAAGGATACTTGCTTAAGAAAATAATGCACTTTAGTGTAATGAAAAGTTTCATACATACAAATAATATTGAAAAAAATTCCTAGTGATTGGCTAGCTGGTAATATGCTACTCAAAAATTGCCTTTCAAACCTGAAGGACCTAGATTGCTTTATTATTTATTTATACTTTCAAAGAAGAGTATTTTGCCATGAAATGAATAATGGACAAAGAGACAGGCCATTGACCTGTATACAATTTAAAAATATTGACTAAAAAAATAGTTAAAAGTAAAAATTTTTATTTTGAAAGTAAGCAAAAAGCTAAACTGGTTATAGCTGAGATTTTAATTGTTATACTTTGTGAATGAGGGGGAGTTAAGCGCTTGAAACATTTTATGTTATTTTCACTTAAGAGTATGAAAAAGTGTGAGACTACATCTGGCTATGTTATTATAATTCAGAGGAAATCATTATCAAGTCACACCCCTTGTGGCAATAAAATATAACAAAGCAAAAAAAAAAAAGCAAACCAAACAGAATTCCTCAGCCAACACAAACTTAGTCTATTCCTAGGGGTTGCCATGATGTTTCTGATTAATGGTAACATGTTCTACAAGTCCAAATAAAACATCAGAAATAAAATATTTTTTTCACTGAATAAGAAAGCTGTTATTTGTGTGATCTTAGTAAAACTCTGACAGGAATTTGTAAAACTCATTCATAATTTAATAAAATGTCTTTTTTTTTTTTTACCCCCTTGGTATAAAAGTTTACAGATAAGTTTCATATTCCATCACAGTTACATGGTCTAGTGCATTTCAGAGTATTTGGACATTATCAAAGCTGTCCTTTCCCAATGGAAACGTTTAAGAAAACGTTAAGCACTTCTCAAGTGACATGATGTGGAATTACACTTTTTGCTCTTACCTCTTTTAAATACACATGTATTATTCAACAAAGCAAAACTATTTTACAGTGTCTATTAACAAAAAGTTCTCTATCAGATAGAGGAAACTACAGTATCCTGAAGCTATTTCCCCAAGAGCTAGTTTAGTAGACAGACCTTTGGGCCCATCTTATTTTTCCTTCTTTTTTTTTTTTTTTTTTTCCGGTAAGGTAACTTTCCATTATGCACATACTACACTATCATCATTCATTGGGTGGGGATTAGCTGGGAAGTAGCTGTATATTTTTAGTGAGATCACTGATGGCAATGGATCTCTGGATTGTGCTGCTGCTTACGGTTAAATCATATCTAATGTGAAATTTCGAATTACATCCAAAGCTCCAGTATCAAAGCCACACATATCCAACATGCCTCTATCATCTGGGTCTGCAATGGTAAAACCATTTGATGTCATTCCACAAACAATCAGTTTAGCTGGAATATCCATTTTCTGTAGAAAAAGACCAAAATACGTATTAGAAACATGTATGTAAGGAAACACAAAATACCTCCAAAATTAAATCACTTTAACATTTCTCTACCAGAGCTTTTTAATTACAAAGTCCATTTTTTTTGGAGGGGGGAGTCAATCTTTTAAGGCTAGAATATGGGAATTTTAGAAGGATGGACAATAAAATTATATTAGAATCTGCCTGAAATTTCTACTTCTCTCATCAATTACTTTACTCGTTCTATGGGCTGCAGCATACATTATTGAGCAGCCTAGGCACTTTGTACTTACGAAACCTGTCAGGGTATTAAGGGTGCCGGATATTTTTATCAACATATCAAATGCTGGGGCAGTGTGTATGAGTATATATAAATATAAGGACATAGCTCTCTGGGATGATCAACTTTTGGCTGATGACTGATATGTGCGATATATACATGTTCCATGTAATAACTTGTCCTCTACAGCTACATGTAAGATTAAAATAATTGAGTTTTTGAGAAAAACCTACAATTGCTGAAATGTATACACGTGAGAAACTACAATGAACTCTTTAAATAATACATCTAATGTAATTGTTAAAACAAATGTAAGAGGTAAGGACTATAACTTACTATGATGTAGATCAGTAATAATTTGCTCAGGTCCACACAGAGTAAGAGAAAGACTCGGGACTCACAACCAAACAGTCTTTACATTCTATCCTGGTTGGGCAGTGCCCCTCATGGCTGTAATCTCAGTGCTTTTGGAGGCCAGGATTTCAAGTTACAGTAAGCTGTGATAGCACCATTGTACTCCAGTGATGGAGATCCCATTTCTTCAAAAAAAAAAAAAAAATTCTATTCCCTCACCTGTAGCTTTCAAACTTAAGCCTGCATCAGAATGCTCCAGAGGGCTTGTTAAAACACAGTCCCAATGTCAGAGTTTCTGATTCAGCAGATCTCTGTTGGACCTCAGGAATTTGCATTTCTATTAAGGTCGCAGGTGAGGCTAAGACTGCTGGTAGGGAAACCACACTTTGAGAACCACTACTCTTCATCAACAAGTTCTATTTCTACTAGTCACACCAGCCATAGACTGGTGGTAGGGAAACCACACTTTGAGAACCACTACTCTTCATCAACAAGTTCTATTTCTACTAGTCACACCAGCCATATTTTAAGTGCTCAAAAGTCCCATGTGACTAGTGGCAACACATACTGGAGAGTGACGATTTATGTCATTTCAGAAAGCTCAACGGGAGTATACTGATTAGAACACAGATATGTCCATAAAACGTAGAGCATAGATTACAGCTTTAATTTTATGTAATCCTTTTGGAAAACTCACTAATACTTTCAATTTTTCAAGGAGCACACTGAATTATTAAAAAAAAAAAAACTTACAGCTAAGGTAAAACAAATATTCTGATTATTACCAAAAATACTGTTTGCAAAGGATATTCTTGGTAATGTTTAGCAATAGAAACTGGTTAAATTATATATGTGTAACCAATACTTTTTCTTATTTTAAGTACTGCTGAGTCTATAACGGACATTGTCTCCTATATAAGATACAGAACTACTTGTAGTAACATTTTTTGAAAACCTTAAGTGAATAAGACTCAAGAATGGCCAGTGTGGTGGCTGTAATCCCAGCACTCTGGGAAGCCAAGGCTGGAGAATCACTTGAGCCTAGGAGTTTGAGACTAGCCTGGGCAACATGGTGAAACCCCATCCCCACAAAAAATTACGTAGGCGTGGTGGCACGCTCCTGTAGTCCCAGCTACTTGGGAGGCTGTGGTGGGACAATAACTTAAGCTTGGGAGGTTGAGGTTGCAGTGAGCTATGACTGAGCCACTGCACTCCAGCCTGGGCAACAGAATGAGGTCCTGTCTCAAAAAAAAAAAAAAAAAAAAATCAAGTATTAAAATATTTTTTGGGTGAGGAACCATATTAGAATTTGTTTTACCTTTCGATACTCCCTCAGAGCAACAGCAGGATGGACACCTCCAGCAAAGGTCTCATTATCAGTGAATACAATGAAGACATCAGCAGGTGTGTTTGTCTTCTGAGCCCAGATCATTGGAAGAGAGCAATCAGTCCCACCTGCTGGGATCTAATTCAGAACAAAAGCATGAATAAATAAGTAAATAAGTCCTTATAATACTAGTTTTTGCAGTCTCATTTTGTTTAGCACCAATATATACAGCCTTCCCAAAGCCTGCATATATATTTTCGGTTTTTGTACTTGTCATGAGAAATTTAAGACAAAAAAAATTTTTGTTCTCACAGATTAATACATGGCATCAATATAAAATCATTCTACATGTGATGTAAACTTAACTAAGTAAACTTAAAAAACACAGTTTCTTACCTGACTCATAGCCATTAAAACCTGTTGTAAGGTCATATCTGTAGTCACTGGACATGGTACCATTTCATCAGAAAAAGCAACTACGTAAGAATCTTTTTCTGTTCTTGTGACAACCTGAAAAATTCAATGGCAGTAATTTTCAGCAAATTTGGCGGGAAATAACAGTATTTTGAATTTTATCCAACTTCATGTTTAAAAGAAACACTGATGTTTATTTCTTAACTTTTTATTAGTGTGTTTTAGAACTATACAGTAACCGTAGTACAGCTTTCAAAGTACTTTCACAAAAAAACTGGCTGTCATGACTATCCTTTGAAGCAAATACAGTAAATATTCTTCTCATTTTATTAGGTAAGAAATAAAGCCCCAGTAAAGAAGCTAAAAAGTTTGCCTACTATTCATCTGTTTGTTATTCACTGACAGTCAAGATAGAACTAAAGTCTCCTAGACACTCTATTAGTTCCCAGATCTTTTAAGTTTCATATCATTAAATAATTTAAGCATTATTTTTAAAATAAATTAAAAAAAATTTTTGTCTTTTTTTCATTTTATCTAAGCATTATCTACTTCCTAAAAAATCCATTAATATTTAATCTTTTGTTGTAAAAATTAAAATTTCTATTCTGCTTGTTCTCTAGACATACTTTTTCAACACACTTAACACTTTGGCTTTACACCATTATCTTTAAATATAAAATAAAAAATGTGACAAGCTGAAAGGACAGAAGAAAGTGAAAACGTAATTCTTAATCACTATTTAACTTATAGTTTTGTTCTACAGTAAACATGTTTTTAGAGTGGCAAAATTGTCTTAGGTGTTCTCACCATGCACATTGCTGCAGCAACTGTACTAGCGTTGAGTATACTACCCAAAACTCTTTGGTTCATAGAAGCACTGACATCAACAGCTAGTAAGAAACGTTTTCCAGTTGGTTCAACTGTCTACAGAGAAAACAAAACAATCACTAAAAGCATAATAGAAATTATGAGTAGATTAAATTTCTAAATCATATTTACTTATCATCTTACATTAAAAAGACTATAATAAAAGGCCTTCAGATTTTTGATATACCAATTGACAACTATTTAAAAATGCTCATCTGGCAGAGCAGCTATGATTGAAAATTTAAAAAGTAATAATAAAAATGCTTAGCTTTTACAGGTAAAACAAACGAAGTAAGAACCTATTCAATAAATTTAGTTAAATAAGTTACCATCCTATTTTTAAAATCTTTCCTCATTGAAGTAAAATCAGTTTTTAGTAAGAAATTTTTATTGTGGTAAAATGTAACATAAATTTGACCTTTTTAACCATTTTTAGATGTATAATTCAGTGGCATTAAGCACATTCACAATGTTGTATAACTATCACCTCTATCTATTTCTAGAACTTTTTCATCATCCCAAATGGAACTTGTACCAATTAGGTAATAACTCCCCAGTGCCATGTCTCTCCCTAGCCCCTGACAACTTCTATTCCACATTCTGTCTCTATAAATTTGCCTACTGTAGATACCTCATATAATGCAATCATACAATACTTGTCCTTGTTTGTCTGGCTTATTTTACTTACTGTAATCTTTTCAAGATTTATCCATGGTGTAGCATGTATCAAATGTAATTCTTTTCTAAGGCTGAATAATATTCCATTATATATACCACATTTTGCTTATCCATCTGCTGATGAACATTTGGGTTGTTCATCAAAATCAGTTGTATTTCTATATACTAGCAATGAACAATTCAAAAAAGAAAATTAAGAAAATATTTGTTCACAATAGCATCAAGAATAAAAGACAAGAATACATTTAACTCTTGGCTATTGTGAATAATGCTACTATGAATATTGGTAAACAAATATCTGTTTAATACCTGTTTTCAATTCTTTTGGGTATATACCTAGAAATGGAATTGCTGGATGGTATGGTAATTCTACATTTAAACTTTTTGAGAACTGCCAAATTGTTTTCCACAGGGGCTACACCATTTTACATTCCCACCATACACTATGGTTCCAATTTCTCCACATCTTCCCCAATTCTTGTTTTCTGCTTTTTTGGTATTAGCCATCCAACTAGATGTGAAGTGGTATCACACTGTCATCTTGATTTGCATTTCTCTGATTGTTAATGATGTTGAGTATTTTTCATGTGTTTTTTTGAGACGGAGTTTCGCTCTTGTTGCCCAGGCTGGAGTGCAATGGCACAATCTCAGCTCACTGCAACCTCTGCCTCCTGGGTTCAAGAGATTCTCCTGCCTCAACCTCATGAGTAGCTGGGATTACCGGCGCCCGCCGCCACATCCAGCTAATTTTTTTTTTTTTTTTTTTTTTGTAGACATGGGGTGTCACCATGTTGGCCAGGCTGGTCTCGAACTCCTGACCTCAGGTGATCAACCCATCTCGGCCTCCCAAAGTGCTGGGATTATAGGGCACCTGGCCCTTTTCATATTCTTATTACTCATTTGTATATCATTAGAAAAATGTCTATTCAAGTACTCTGCCCATTTTTAAACTGGGTTGTTTGTACTTTTGCTGAATTTGTAGTTTTCAGTATTCTGGATATTAGGCACTTATCGGATATAGGGTCTGCAAATATTTTCTCCCATTGTGTAGATTATCTTTTAGCTTTCTCAATAGTATCCTTTAATACACAAAATTTTTAAGTTTGATGAAGTTCAATTTATTTTTTATTCTGCTGCCTATGTTTTTGGTGTTTTCTAGTTTTAGCTCTTAAATTTAGGTCACTGATCCACTTTGAACTAATTCTTGTATTGGTGTAAGATAATGGTCCAACTTCATTCTTTTGTATGTGAATATGCAGTTTTCCCAACACCATTTGTTGAAGATTGTCCTTTCCCCAGTGAATCATCTTGGCACCGTCATCAAAAGTCAACTGACATCCTGGTGCAGTGGCTCACGCCTGTAATCCTAGCAGTTTGGGAGGCCAAGGTGGGTGGATCACTTGAGGCAAGGAGTTCAAGATGAGCCTGGCTAACACAGTGAAACCCTGTCCCTACTAAAAATGGAATAAATTAGCTGAGTGTGATGGTGCATGCCTGTAATCCCAGCTACTTGGGAGGCTGAGGCATGAGAATCACTTGAACTCAGGAGGCAGAGGTTGCAGTGAGCCGACTGCACCACTGCACTTCAAACTGGGTGGCACAGTGAGACTCTCTCTCAAAAAAAAAAAAAAAAAGTCAACTGAACATATATGCAAGGTTTTAACTCTGGACTCTCTATTTCATTGGTCTATATGTTTATTCTTTTGCCAGTGCCACACTGTTTCGATTACTGCAGGTTTGTGGTAACTGAAAGAGTTACTGAAGAGTCCTCCAGACTTTGTTCTTTTTTTAAAGATTGTTTTGGCTATTTGGGGTCACTCAAAATGTCTTAGGAATTTTAAAATGAGTTTTTCTATTTCTGTAAAATGTGCCATTGAGATTTTGAAAGGGATTGCATTAAATCTGTAGATTGGCTGCTTTGGATAGTATTGTCATCTTAACAATATTAAGTCTTCCAATCTGCAAACACAGATGTATTTCTATTTATTCATGACTTAATTTCTTTTAGCAGTGTTTTGCAGTTCTCAGTGTATAAGTCTTGCAGCTTCTTAAATTTATTCCTGTCTTTTATTTTTTGATGATATTGTAAATGGAAATATTTTCTTAATTTCTTTTTTTGGATTGTTCATTGCTAGTATATAGAAATACAACTGATTTTTTATGTGTTGGTTTTATACCCTGTAACTTTGTTGAATTCATTTTTTAACTTTAGAGTTTTTGGTGGATTCTTTAGCGTTTTTTCTAAATACGAGATCATGGCATCTGAGGATAATTTTACTTCTTTATTTCCAATTGAGATGTCTTTCATTATTTCATTTTCTTGCCTTATTACTAGAACTTCCAATACTATGTGGAATTAAAGTGGAAAAACTGGGCATCCTTGTCTTTTTCTTGATTTTAGGGGAAAACATTACAATCACTCACCATTATGACATTAGCTATGGGGTTTAAACATTTTTGTTTTTTAAATCTCTGGCCTTTATCATGTTGAGGGTGTTACTTTCAGGTTTATATAGTGGTTTTCTTTTTATCATGAAGGAATGTTGAAATTTGTGAAATGCTTTTTCTGTATCAGTAAGATGATCATGTGGTTTTTATCACTTCATTCTACTAATGTGATGTATTACATTGATTGGCTGTCATATGTTGTACTATCCTTGTATGCCACGGATAAATATCACTTGGTTATGGTATGTAATCCTTTTATTTTGCTGCTGAATTTGGTTGCTAGTATTTTGTTATACAGCAAGACTTTTTAGCTTCTGTCTTTGATGTGAGATTTCCATGACTAAAAACCTCATTTTTTATCAAGACTGATGAGATGTATCTACCAATTAATGGGGAAAACAGAGGACCAAGTCATAGGACCTGATAGGAAGGCAAATTTCTAAAGTTAGTGACACGGGTTGGATTTGTGTCTCCACACAAATCTTATGTTCACTGTAATCCCCAGTGTTGAAGGTGGGACCTGGGGGGAGGCGACTGGATCTTGGGGGCAGTCTAATAGCTTAGCACCATATCCCCCCTTCTGCCATGATTGTTGATATGGTTTGGCTGTGTCCCCACCCAAATCTCATCTTGAATTGTAGTTCCCATAATCCCCACGTGTTCAAGGGTGGGATCAGGTAGAGATAACTGAATCATGGGGGTGATTTCCCCTATACTGTCCTTGTGATAGTGAATGAGTTCAGATGAGATCTGAAGGAGCTTCCCCTACTTTTGCTCATCACTTCTTCCTGCCACCATGTGAAGAAGGACGTGTTTGCTTCCCCTTCTGCCATGATTTTAAGTTTCCCAAGGCATCCTCAGAAGCAAGGCAGTAGCCACTGTGCTTCCTATAAAACCTTTGGAACCATGAGCCAATTAAATCTCTCTTGTTTACAAACTACTCAGTCTCAGGTACTTCTTTATAGCACTGCAAGAACAAACTAATACAGTTAGTAACTTAAGTTACCAAAATGATCTTAGAATAATTAGTTGCTACCCAAAGGTAAAGAGAAATACTTTACTCACAAACTTACACAATATTAATTATATACCCACCTCATATGAACTAAAGAAAAACAAATGAATACCTAATTTAAAAATGATTAAACTATTAATACTACCTTTAAAATGTATTATTACAAAAGATATTAAGTCTTGAGTCATTTGTTTTAAAACAAAAATCATATCACTACCTTAAATGTTTTATAAAAAGCAGCATCCAATGCTTTCAAAATTTCTTCATCAGGGCGCCACTTCAGTTTTCCTCTCAGCCCATGACCTGTCTTATAAGTTTCTAATGCGATCAAAATGTGAAATGGATGTATACGAGCCTAGAAACAAAACAAAGTATAAGGAAAATTTTAGCAAAAAACAGTGATTATGTATACTCCTTAGATTTTTGTGTTATTGTAGCTAATAACTACATTTCATACAGCAAAGAGAAAAATGAAAATGTATTAAACTTACACTTAAGAGCCATAATGCAATTTGGTATAATGAACATCTCGAAATACCTTAAAAATGCACTGACTACATTTCTAAAATTTAGGAGCCACTTTTTCAGTTAGTAATAGCTAACAAAGAACACTGATAATGCTTACCTTTTTTAATAGTTTTTCATTACACAGTTTTTCACATACTAAAGATACTTCTGAATTTCCTGGTTCAAGTACTGAATTAGCAGTCATCTTTCCTAGATTCCTTAGTAATGCAGTAAGAGGCATTTCTTGTAACAAAGCCTTCCACACCTATTGCAATAACATAGGTAGAAATACCAGGAATTAAGGGAAAATAAATCAGTATAACACACCTGTATCAATAAATATTCATAATATAGTCTCAGGCTTTCATATGGGGTTCAGAGTACTTTCAGAATGAAAATGTCTAAGTCAAAGGCTTATCAAATAAGCTAAGTTTTTTTACTAGAAAAAGGAAGTGAAGTATATTTTATGAAGGAAATGCATAGATGATTTTTTTTTTAATTAGCAAGGCAGTAGATTTTCTGGAGTGAAACTAACACAAATGCCACCTACATCATGTTGAACATCATGGTAGGTGTTTTAAATAGACATTAATTTCAAGATATATTTTAAATAATTTCTTTTTAGAAGTATAAATATATAGCTACCCCAAGTTTATCCTTTTAGCACCTACAGTAAATTACTCATGTTTAATCACATGCTGTAACATATAATTCACTCACCTCTTTCGACTTTAAGTGATTTGTTAAAAGATGTTCTCTAACTAATCTATGTTCTTCTATTAGATGAATGACTTCTAGCTCATCTCTTGTGCGCTTCACTTTCTCTACAGCCTCCAGATACTTTAACAATTTTTCAGTCTCCACAGAGAGTGCTTTTTCTTTATACAATTCATGAACTTCTTTCCAGCCCTTTGTAATATATTTGGTCACGATTGCAAGTCCTTTAACAAGATAAAGAATTGAAAAAGCATGCAGGATTACCAAGTAAAAAAATAGAACATGTTTCCTCAAAATGAATTCTATAACTAGATACACAAGAGTTAATGCCCTTACACTGGGATGCTGCTTTTCATGATATAACAATTAAGCATATGGGGTGAATTAATTTTCTTATTTGGTTATTACTATTTAAATATGAGACTTTGGAATAAAAAAATCTGTATCCTGAGTAATTTTGTTACAGAGGCTTTTCTTTCTTTTCAAAGACACCACCATTAGAAAGTTTCAGGTCCATAATCTCAGAACTCACAAGAGTACAGATGTATCTCAATTAATACTGTATTATATTGTATTATCTTATATTAATTATATTCATTTGTCTCTCTTTGCTTTTGAATAAAATATGTATATTTACAAACAGCAGAAATAAGTAGAAGTGGACAGGTAGGTAGGTTCTTTTACACTGTGTTTTAATAGCTGAGAAGTATTACTGGTCCAAAGAAAAAAAGAAGAAGAAGAAAACAGTAACTTGTTGATTCCCTCCACAATTTCTTCCAATAGAAGAAAGAGAAAAGAGCCTTGGATCAGGGGTGAGAAAATCTGGGTTCTAGGTCCTAGCCTATACTCTGCCAATGAATGGTGGTCTTTCTAGGTCTTAGTTTCACCACTTCTGTAATACAGCAGGGATTGGAGTACAACATTAAAATGTCTATGAGGGAAGGGCAAATAAAATAAGGAAATAAAACCAGCACAGTGAGGCCGAGCGCCATGGCTCACACGTGTAATCCTAGTACTTTGGGAGGTCAAGGTGTGTGAATCACCTGAGGTCAGGGGTTCGAGAACAGACTGCCCAACATGGCGAAACTCCATCTCTACTAAAAATTAAAAAATTAGCTGGCTGTGGTGGCGCATGCCTGTAATACCAGCTACTCAGGAGGCTGAGGCAGGAGAATCACTTGAACCCAGGAGGCAGAGGTTGCAGTGCGCCAAGATCACGCCACTGTACTTCAGCCCGGGCAACAGAGTGAGACTCTGTCTCAAAAAAAAAAAACAAAAAACAAAAAAACAAAACACCACCACAGTGATGTAATAGACAGTTGCGAGGGTGTGGTGACTGAATAGAGTGTGCCGTGTCAAGTGGTGTAGCCATGTATCGACTTCGTGTTGCCAAAATAAAAAAAAAATTACTTTCAAGAGAAGCCAGAATATGAGTTTTTATGTTTTCTGATTTTTAAAGATGATGACAAAGAATTCATTTTTACCCTAAAATACTGTATAGGCCATATGAAACACATCTCTATGCCAATTGAGCCTATTATGTTATTTTTGAATTCTAAATAACTTGATCAAAAGTTAACACTAACATGCAGGAACTTCTCAAGTATTGTGACTCTTGCTATCTTCCAGATTTTGGTACAAAATCATCTTAAATGAGTAAATGTTTCATATGAGTATATCTTCTATTCTGTTTTTCCAATGAAAATAAAAATTCCTTAAAGCAGTTTTATCCTACCCAGTTCTGTAATTGTGCTGGCCACACAGTGGGTGCACAATGAAAATACCATATCTGATTACTTGAATTACATTTTGACTTGTTTTATCGGTTATAAATACACATTACAGTTAAGATATTAAAATACTATTAATTCTGTTGCTTACAGTTTTTCCAAATTTTTAAACTTCGAAATGCTAGGGATTCTCCATGTCCAATGTGATATTACTATTACTAACATGGTTTCAATTACGAGTTCTGCCCTCAACAGTTTCAAATTAAAGAATCCTATGTGTGGAAGTAAGTTTAGGGAACATGTACTAATTCCTCATTATATAGACCAAAAAAACAAAGCACAGAATAATTATTTTCACAAGTTCAGAAACTGGTCCAATTAGACTAGTAATGGGCGGTCTTTCTCTTAGTCTATAGTACTTGCTCCACACTTCCAAGACACATCTCAACAAACGAATAAATAAAGCTGGATGCCTAAGTCCTTCTTACGTTGGATCAAATATTTGGATAAAAAATTTAAATGTAAAAAATAATGTTTCTTAACCATGAAAATGTTAGGAAAAAAACACAGAAAAATATTTTAGGTTGGAAAAGGCCCTTCTAATCCTAACACAAAACATAAACATATGAAGACACTGATAAGTTTGACTACATTAAAATTCCAAACTTTAGTGTGCCAGAAATGTCCCCCAACCAAAAAGAAAAAAAAGAAGAAAAAATGCATGCACTGTACATAATAATCAACTCCTGTTATATGAACCCCAAGTTCTTAGAACAGTGTCTATCCATAGTAGGTGCTCAATAAATATTTGCTGAGGGCCAGGCACGGTGGTTCATGCCTGTAATCCCAGCACTTTGGGAGGCCAAGGCAGGCGGATCAACTGATGTCAGGAGTTTGAGACCAGCATTACCAACATGGTGAAATCCTGTCTCTACTAAAAATACAAAATATATATATAATAAATATTTTTATATATAAAAATACAAAAAATATATATACCTATATATAGGTATATATACACATACATATATATACCTATATATACACACATATATATGTATAGGTATATATAGGTGTGTGTATATATGTGTGTATATATATAAAAATCAGCACATGAAAAGATGAGCTTCTGCCCAAAAATGTAAATTCAAAGAATCTTTCATGATTCTACTGAAATAGATTAAAAAATAATGACAACAGTCAGTGTTCAAATGTGGGTACGCTGATCCTTCACATACTGTTTGTGGATTTAACCATTATGAAAGTATGTACTCTATGCAAGAGTTTGCACTGTAGTATTTTTGTAACAGTATAAAAAAACCAGAAACAACTGTTGTCAATAACAGTATAAAAAAACCAGAAACAATTATTGTCAATAAGAGACTAGCTAATAAATTACAGTCATACAATGGTATATATGCAACTATTTCTACTGACCTGAAAAAAAAAACAGCAATAGCAATAGCAATAATATACTTTTTACTGAAACATAGAAGGCATATAACAAAATTTAGTGAAACACAGTAATACATGTTTAGGAAAAATCTGGAGTAAATTACAACATATCATATACAGCAAGAGTCCTCAACTCCAAGGCCATACACGGATACCAGTCCATGGCCTATTAGGAACTAGGTCGCACAGCAGGAGGTGAGCGGCAGGCAAGTGAGCTCCACCTCCTGTCAGATTGGTAGCTGGGCATTAGTCTCATAGAAGCGCGAACCCTACTGTGATCTGTGCATGTGAGGAATCTAGGTTGCGCTCTCCTTATGAGAATCTAATGCCTGATGATCTGAGGTGGAACAGTTTCATTCTGAAACCACCCTGCCCTCCCCACTGTCTGGAAAAACTGTCTTCCACAAAACCAGTCCCTAATGCCAAAAAGGTTGGGGACTGCTGATACGCAGTTATTTCTTTTGAAGAGTAGGACTGCGTCATATTTTTCCATATTATTCAACTATTTTAAAACATGTAATCTAATAAAATCAAAATAAAATGCTTGTACATATAAATACTTGCAATTTATTGTTCACATTTCATTTGAAAAATTCCCCTTATAATTAAAATGATAAGTTAGGAATTACTGAAGAGATTCTGTACATAAAGATATGTGTGGAAGGGAGAAAGAGAGAACCAAAGTATACTTCTACTATATGTTAGGTGCTGGGACATTTAGTCTCAATAATTGTAAACTTATTCTCCTTACCCTCCTTTTTAGATGAAGGTACAGAAACTCAGCTTGTTACTTGGCTTAGGGCCACAGAACTGAAATGTGAACCCACCCTTCTGAGTGGCTGTCTTTTCAAGTTTCACTTGCGGTTGAAAAAAAAAAAATGTCAAATTTTGTACATGTTGATTTTTGTGGAACTTCACACTTCAAATTACTCCTGCCCAAGAGTTTTTCTTATTTCTTTCCTTTAAAGGACTAGTAATTATTATGGAGTCAACTAACTTTTCAAAAGTCTCTTTCCATAGATACAGAAAAACTGCCCCAAGTTATCAGGTCCCCTGACTGACTGCCTGAAAACAATTAACTTCCTGAATTGTTAAGTTCAGCACTATATAAGGTATATCCCTTTAGGTTCCAAGGAACACATGTCCTAGGAAGATGGGGAGGAAAAAAAAGAATGGGCTAGAGAAGTGGGTACAGCATGGCCATCTGCCACCTACTGGCAAGGAGCTGTTTTGCTTATTGCAACTTTTTTGTTTTACTTTTCTACTTAGCATTTCATTGGTTACAGAGCAGTTTTCTATACATGATCTTATGGAATAGTTGTGTACAGTTACCTAAGTTTTACAAACGATTATACTGAGACCAAATTTGAATATCTGCTGAGTAACTGGCAAAGCTGGAACTCAAAAGCAGTTCCTTCTAATGATCGTACCCATATCCAAGGATTATTGCAACTTTTAATCTGTCCATGCTACTTACACAGTCCATAATCACTTGGGTGAGCATTCCAGTTAGGACAGTGGCACTTTAAGATTCAGATTATTAATCTATAAACCCGTCATTTGATTCTTGATTATTAATATCTGGATTGCCTCTGGTAGGTGTGTAATCCCGGGAAGGCATTAAACATATTTGAATTAATGCATGTTTTGAGAATGAAAGGCTATTTCTAGAAAATATTACACACTTGTCTTATGTTAAATAAAAATTTGCTATTTATTGGATATCCCTTACCCACCCTTCTTCCCAATGAAGATCTTATGCTTACCTTCACTGGAAGGTTTAAGATGTGACAATCTTAATAGATCTTTGTGAGACCAGCCATTTCTCTGTTTATATTTTGTAACTGCCAGAGCAAGGGCCATGCCACCTTTCTCGTTGTACCAGTCCGCTATAGCCTTCCGGAGGGCACGACCCCACATGCCACATTTCATGCTTTCCTTCAGATCTTTCTTAAACTGGATAAAAGTAAAGAGATGGGTAGGAATGCGGCAAACTTCAGAAACAGCTTTAAATGCTGCTTGTTTTGTGCTTATGTCGGAGCACTGGGAACAAATGGCAAGTGCAAAGAGCATAGGCTCTTGCTTTGTGGTTCTGCCTTCTTGACTAAATGACTTTATTTCTTGTATCACTTCACATCCTCTGCCATCTTCAATCAATCTAATTAAAGCTTCAGCATTTTCAAGGCCCAACTTCTGTTCTTTGATATAATAAGTCCCACCTTCAGAACCGAAACATAAGAACCGGTGTAGTCGATTCATGTCAGTGACTTGCCATACATATCCATCCTGAGAATTGGCTATCTGCTTCTCATTCAATGGCTGCATTTGGTTTACGGATTCCTCCATTTTTTTTTTGTCTTTAGGAAACCTATCAAAAAGGCAAAATGTTATTACAACTAGATGGGCACAATAAAATTAAGAAAGGAAAACAAAATGTAGGTTCACTGAAATGTTATTAACTCTTTTAACAATATCTTTTAAGTTCGATAGTTTTTCCCTTAGTACAAAATCAATATAAATGTCCTGAAGAAAAATCAGGAAAGGCAGAAAATGAAAGAAAAAAAACCATATCTGAATATTTTGAAACGACTACTGGTAATATCTTAAGTTTTAAAAATGTTTTTGTTTTATATTCCTATTTTTATAACCTAAAGAAACTAAAAGCCCTTCACAGCAAACAAACAAGATTATAGCCACAGTGGTGTGATAATCAGAAGCAACTGAGGAGTCATCTTTTTGAGATACAGTGTGCTGCTTCAGAGATTAAGCAGGCAGGTCAGTATGGCGTCTTGAGGCCCACACAGAGAATAAAAGAAGGGAGGGCAGCAATAGTAGCGGGTACTAAGAAAGATCGTACTCCCTGAAGAATTGTGTAAACATTTTTGGTTGCTGATCTAACATTCATTCTTCCCCCTTCTCCTCTTGTTGGCCTCATATCCTTCAAAGGAGGCTAGGTCTTTCCCTAGCCCCAAGGGATGGATCTTTATTGCTCTAAGCCAGTGGTTCTCAAACTCAGTGTACATCAAAATTACTAGAAGTACTAACTGAAACACAGATTGCTGGGTCAGCCCTCCCAGGCACTGCCCCAAGTTTCTTCCATAATTTAGTAGGTCTCCAGTGAGGCCGAAGCATATATACTTATCACAAGTTCTCAGGTGATGGTGCTGCTGCTGCTCGACCCAGGCCCAATAATCATGGCGCTCTCCTTGCCGCATGACTGGTATAGGGAGTTGGGCATGTGTCATGACTCTGGCCAGTACGACATGGTAAATCAGCTGAGAACACTTTTGAGGTTTTCTTCATTCTCAAAAGGGGGCTCAGGCTCTTAAAAAAAAGAAATGTTCCCTTTTCTGCCTTCTGACATTTTCATTTGCAAGTCATGCCTGGAGTGGTAACAAACATCTTGAGACTTTGAGATAAGCCAGCTTAAAATGGCACACCAATATATAAACATGGCAGAACAGAAAAAAACAAAGTACCTAGGTCCTTGATATTGGGTTACCTGAAACTGCCCTGCTTATACATTTCCTATTCTGTCATAAATGTATCTTACTGTTTAAGCCATTTTTAGGTTTATTGTTTTATGTCATCTGTAACTATCCTCACTCTAGTCCTTCCATTAGCTCTAAAACTCCTAGAACTAGCTATCTGGAAACAATATCCCTCTTTATCCTTCTAGTGGAGGACCCACAATTGTCACTTCATCATCAGTCCACCACTATTCTTAGTACAGTATCACTGTTTATTGAGGTCCTTCAATCTGTCATGTTATTTCGGTGCACTGGGCTTCTGTCCATGGCAAACAAAACAGCACAACCAACAAAAACTTCAACCAGCATTTACTGAATAGATACTATGTGTAAGACATGAAGGCAATTTCTCTGCCATTAAAGAAACTGAAAAAAAAAATTGTTCTCCTGATCGCAGGGAAATCACACTCATTTGTGGAGATAGAATCACAATGCAAACTGTAATTAAGTGCTGTAGTAGAAAAGTATTATGAGTGAGCAAGGGAGTATAAAATAATACTGTCTAAATAATCCAGAAAGATTTGAGCAGAGAAGGCAAACTAAAAAACTGATAAAGTTTAGGGAAGGCGCTCCAGGAAGAGGTTTCTGAAATCCTGATCTGTCTTTATATTCTAGAAAAGAAACTGTCTAAGCATCCTGTAGAGCCATACAGACATGTTGACAGATATGGCCATAACTTAAAGAGGAACACAAGGTAAAAGAAGTTTTGTTTTGAAGACCATCCTTACTTGACCATGTTTATATATTATGAGGAAGGCTAAGGATAAAATCTTGGTGAATATTACCAACTAAGAACTAATGAGAGAAGGGCTTTTTAAAGAGAGACAGAAAAGGAGGTGCGCAGAGTTGAAGAAAACTAATGGACCACGAGGAAGAGAACTTCGAAGGAGTGAATGGTTGGTAATTTTAAATGGTCAGAGGAAAAGTAAATAAAAGGCTAGAAAATGATCATTGGATTTAGCAAGTAGGAGTGACTAGTGAGAGTAAGCAGTAGAGTGGTACAAGAAGTAGCTTGATTACAGTGAGATCAGGAGGATATGCAGTGAGGAGGAAACTTCACAGCTAGACTACTCTTTTGTAGACACAAAAACTATGAATGAAAGTAAGAGAAAGGATGGGACTTAGAGGAAAAATCTTTTTACCTTTTTCAACGGGAAGATGCTAAGATTGAAAGATTCAATTTGGAGAGCTGAAGATACAGTAGAGAAGGGGGACAACTGAAGGAATTAGATTCCTGAAAGAAATGAGACAGAATGAGCTTAGAGCATCCAGGTTGAGACTGGCCTACTAACAGCAAAAGAGGTACTTCTTTTAAGGGTAAAGAGTATAGGTAAAGATAGATTTGAGGGAGTGAGGGATAAGGAAATTGAAGACATTCCCCTCTGACAGGAGATGTAGAATGCCAAATGGTATGTGGAGAAATTTGGTAGAGATGGGAGGAATGAAAGACTGGGTCTCAGAGAGGGGAACACATAGTGGTGTAGGGGGATAAGTGCATGGAAGAATGGAGAACCTCACATTGTGAATGTGACTGAGGGGTACAGTGATCTGAATTGTGTTGGGAATATTAGTGTCAATATTCCAACTAAGATTCTAGTACAAATTTGCTTATGTTAGTGGAAGCCTGGGTCTCAGGTGGTATCAGAGATGTAATGATCATATTAGTCATTAGGGACAAATTTATAGTTACTGAATACAGCACAGGCTGAAACTCCTGGTGCAGTAGATGCCTCTTCTCCTATTCATTATTATCCTCTTTTCAATTTGGCTTTTATCTCTACCTTTTGATCCAAAACACTTTAAGAAGACTAACATGCTTCACAAAGACTGATACCTTAATTGCCAATTCCAGTAGAAAATGCTATGCTTTTCTGATCTTCACATTGCATAGACTCTGCTAGTCTCTCCCTTAGCTTTCATAAAAACAGTCTCTGGTGGCACTTCAACCTGTCTACTTCTGCTTATTAGTTATATTTGTTAGATGAGTAACACTGAAATGACATCTAATATCAGATAATTCTACTACACCTGCTTTCCTGTACCAAGGACCAACTGGTGGGATTTAAAAGGTCCCAAACCAAACCTCAAAATTCCCTCTCCCTTCAAATTCTTTTCTTTGTATTATTCATTGTGACCACATGTAGCTACATTATTGGTTCCCTTGAGAGTAGAAACCAAATCTTACCATTTTTGTCTCCTCTTTTGTATTGCTTTTATGTAATTAGTAATACATACTTAAAGCCAAATATCATTAAAGTTGACTTTCTGAATCATTTCCCAAATAATCATGCACAATTGGTTTCTCTTTCCCATAACACATTTTGAGAATAAAAGCCTCAATATGTGTAATGCAATATATAATACAAGTCTTTAAGATAAATTCTGTAATCAGAATGATAAATGTACTATATGTAGGTAGTGAAAAATATAATCAAGAAAAAATAAAGTTTTAAAGAAAAGTAGTGAATGCTGAGTAAAAATGTCATCTTAGAACAATATTTCTGTTTTTCTAATATATTTAATACAAGGTATTCAAGTACTTTTCTAGAGCAAGCAGCAAAATGAACTTCTAAATCTATAAAGGATGTCTAAGAGGTAATCTCTAAGTGTAATCCTTATAATCCCTATTAGAAGAAATCAAGTTATTTATTCACAGACTCTTCCTTTTGCATATTACGATATAAATGACAACCCTGATGACATACCCTTTCAGTTTTTTTGCAGCAGAAAATGCTTAGCTTTTCCTATGCTTCTGCGACTGTACTTTCCAGAGTGCAACATAAAACAGTGGAACAGATAACATTATTAGCAGCCAGGACACCTTTCTACTTTATTGTATAAATTTATCAGAGTCATATTCATATTTTTAAAGACAGAAAAGAGAATAACATGTCTCAAGCTACTCTCCTTCTTGTCACTGAGTGTGATACACAAATAAACTCAAAATTTGGCAAAGTGATAGGATACTGTGGCATCTTATAAGAGAGAGTAACACAGCAGAAAGTTTCAAAAACCCCTGGTATTTCCTGAGAAACAGGAGTGTCTCTGTTACATTAATGAGGCAACATGGGCCCCTAGGAAGCTTCAGGATGGGAGCTAGTCACTAGAAAGACCAACCATATGTTTAGAGGAATAAACTGGTCAGGCTAACCTTCTAGAAAAGGAAGAGGACTTGAGATCGAATTCAGTTACGCAGCTAATGATTTAATCAATCATGCCCATGTGACAAAACCTCATAAAAACTCTGTTCATTGATACTCAGTGGAGCATCCTTGGTGAACAAAAACTGATGTGCTGGGAAAGTGATGTGCCCACATTTCACAAGGATGGCATGGAAGTTCTGCATCCTTTCCTTGCCCCAAACCTTGCCATATGTGTCTACTTCCTGTTTGGCTGTTCCTGAGTTGTATCTCTTATAATAAAACTGTAATTGCAAGTAAAGCACTTTCAGTGAGTTATGTGACTCATTCTAGCGAATTATCAGCCTTGAGGGGATTATGGGGAGTCGTGAAATGGTAATGCACAGGGCAGAAGTGTGAGTAGCCTGGGGACCCCATTTACAGCTGGCGTCCAAATTAACAGCATTCTTAGTGGGGACCTTGTCCTTTAATTTGTGGGATCTGATGCCAACCCTGGGTAGCTAGTGTCAGAACTAAACGGAAGTGGGGGACACCCAGCTGGTGTTACAGAATTAGTGTTGGAACGTAGACACCAAAGGCAAAAGTGACAAAATAAAAAAATAAACTGGACTTTATAAAAATTTAAAACTTGTATTTCCAAGGACACCATCAAGAAAGTGAAAAGACAATCCAAGAATAGAGAAAATATTTGCAAATCATACATACGATAAGGGACTTGTATCTAGAATATACTAAGAACACTTACAACTTAATAAAATGATAAATAACCCAAGTAAAAATAGGCAAAAGATGTGAATATTACTCCAAAGACACACAAACAGGTAAAGAATCTGAAAAGGTGTTTTTCCAAAGAAGATTATCCAATGGCCAGTAAACACATAAAAAGACGATAAACGTCATTAGTTATCAGGGAAATGCAAATCAAAACCACAATAAGATACCACTTCACATCCACTAGTATGGCTATAATCAAAACAATAATATTAAGTGTTGGTGAGGATTTAGAGAAAATGAAACGCTCATATACTGCTGGTGGGAATGTAAAATAACATAGCCACTTTGGGAAACAGTCTGGCAGTTTCTCAAAAGGTTAAATATAGTTAGCATATGACCCAGGAATTCCACCACACACCTAAGAAAAATGAATACATGTATCTATACCAAAAGTTGTACACAGATGTTTTTATCAACATTATTCATAACAGTCAAAAAGCAGAAGCAACCCAAATGTCCATCGACTGATGAAGGGATGAAAAAATACGGTATATCCACACAATGGACTATTATTAGACAATAAAAAGGGATGAAGTACTGATACATGACACAATGTAAACAAACGTTGAAAACATTATGCCAAGTGAAAGAAGCCAGTCACAAGAGGCCACATATTGTATTACAATTCCATTTATATGAATTTTCCAGAGTAGGTAAATTCATAGAAATAAGTACATTAGTCTAAGGTTGTCAGACGCCATGGGGAAGAAACACTGGGAAGTGACTGCTAATGGGTAGGAGATTTCTTTTTGGGTGATGAAAATGTTCTGAAATTAGTGGTGATGACTGCACAATTCTGTGAATATACTAGAAACCAATGCACTGGATACTTTAAAATGGTAAACTTCATGATATGTGAATTATATTCTAAAAATCTATTATTAAAAACACAAAAACTGGCCAGGCGAAATATATTTGGAAAGTTATTTAAATAAACAAGCACTTAAATAACCCTGCTATTATCTATATCATAACGGAGAGCACCAATACAATTGATTACACAAAAATTATATTTAGCCCTACAATTTTTATATTTGACTTTTAAAAGCAATTTGAGATACACACAGACATACACAGCAACTTAATTTCTTCTTTCTCCAACTGCCATCATCTCCTGCCTCAAAGCTTAAGCTCCATTATCAGTGGTTTAGAAGGCAATTGGGCAGTGAGTGAGGTCAGAACCTGGTCATCAGTTAATCCATTCCTGGATAATCAAGTGTTGTAAATCCAGATTAACAACAAAAAAAATACAGTTAATTCTTTGGATGGGCCTGACCTATCTATCTAGTGCTCTTAAAACACACCATACAACTAATGTTGTATTAAATCTCTATAAATTAAATTCTTGAGAAGTTAAATATTACAATACTATAATATTAAAAGCATAGCCACATTTGTCTTTCTTTTTTTTTTGAGACGGAGTCTCACTCTGTCGCCCAGGCTGGAGTGCAGTGGCGCAATCTTGGCTCACTGTAACTGCCACCCTCCAAGTTCAAGCGATTCTCCTGCCTCAGCCTCCCAGTAGCTGGGATTACAGGCACCTGCCACTGTGCTTGGCTAATTTTTTGTATGTAGAGACGGGGTTTCACCATGTTGGCCAGGCGGGTCTTGAACTCCTGACCTCGTGATCCACCTGCCTGGGCCTCCCAAAGTGCTGGGATTACAGGTGTGAGCCACCGCACCCAGCCAAGCATGGCCACATTTTAAACTGGTTATGGATATTTTATGCATTGTTCATTTCTCTACTTTTAAAATTTAATTTAGAATGCAAAATCAGGAAATGCTAGTAACACACATTATATAATAGCACTTGTTTCACAATCATCAGAACTACAGCATGTACAGTATCTTCTATCAGTACTAATAAGTTATTTCCAAGGAATCCTACATTTTTCTTGAATTTACACATCTCAACATCTTTCCAAAGTCTCTTGATAATTTGAAAATGCTGCCTTTCATCTCAAGAAGTCAAAGACATTTGCAGATTATTCCTTTTTAAACGAAATCAAAGATTTGTCAATCTATGAGAGTGCACGACAAATGTAAAGAAACAATGCTACAAAAACGGGTCCATGATAGAGGTTTGCTTACCCATGATACAGGTATTTGAATCCACTGATCAATGTGATGCTATAAAAACTGATGAAGAAGGAACTGTGGCAAAAATGACAGCATGCTAGTCTGAGGGGAGCTGCCAACCAGTTGCCACGTGGTATGGAAATAGTAGTTGCCAGATCTCATTTTTCTCAAAGATCCAGAAATCTGGCTTTTTATGGAAACTCTCGGGATCAAATGTTAACATAATGAAAGACATTTTAACCCCCTCCTCTGCTTACTTCTAGATTGTGCCAAAGGCTAAATTTTCAGTTTGGTCTACAATAGGTACCATGTTAATTAAGTTGGGTATCAAATAAATTTTAGTTTTGATGCATTCTGCACAGAAAACAGTTTCAAGTTCATAGCAATATTACAGATTTAAAAAAATACCACAAACTACTTCGGGCTCTGATGCCAATCATTCTGGACTCTTGTGCCTCTTAAACCTTTCCAATTAATATCTCAAGGAAATACACTGTAACAGAATCCCGCCACTCTCCAAGTTGAGGGCAGAGTTTCCGGAGATAAACTTCAAGAAAGTTACAAAAAAAATTTTTTTAAACCAATACTTCATACAAACTTTGGCTTCTACCCCATAACGTACTCAGACTTCTTTCAACACAAAAGCTGCTCTGTTGCTTCCCTCATAAAATTTACCATGTTTATTTCGAGGCTTCACATAATCCATAGCACAAGGCTCCCTAACTCCAGGGCACAGGTCACCTATTTGAGAAGGAAGGAGTCAGAGTTTTATCCACTAAAACTTTTTTTTTTTTTCTGGAAGCCAAAAGTCTTTCTTGAAATATGCAGCTTTTAAGGAGTAAATATACACTTAAAGACTTTAACAAATACACTCTTAAAAACTTCAATCTTAACACTAGAGTACTCTGTGAGAGCCTGTTGAATGAGGGCAATTTAGTAAATATTGGGTTTTAACTCATCATCCAGTTTTAGAATCATTCCAAATGTTTTTAGATTAATACACGACATCTGTTTTCAACCTAATTTTCCCTTGACGCATCGCATCCCCTTCCACCAGTCTAGCAGCCCCATGGATTGTAGGACAGACCTTTCTCCTCTCCCTCGTTATTCCTTCTGTGATAAATTCGCCTTGTCTTCCCACAAAGATCCTTCTTCCAAAACCCAGATCCCGGGCGACGCCTCTCCGCGCAGAAGCCGCGGGAGGAGGAGAAAGAGGAGGAGTAAAGTAGGCCCTCTCGACGTCGGCCTGCGGAGAGCGATGCCGACGAGCAGGAGCGGTCCGGCTTCGGAAAGGGCCCACCCTCAGGAATGGTCCGGCCAGGCCTAGCGAGGATGTCCCTACCGCGATGCTGGTTCCGTTTCCCAGGGTGGGCAGGCGCGGAAGCGAGGCGGGGAAGAGCGATAATTTCGCGGCGTTTGCCCAGCCTCAGCCCCTGGGATGCGGGTGAGAGACACGGAGGACTGGTCAGACTTTGCGCGTCCCTGGGGCCGCTCACACAGCACAAAAAGCTCCCAGCCGGCTTCCCGCAATGTCCTCACCTGTGCCTAGCAGCCGACCCCCCACCTGGACCCGCAGCGCCGCCAGGAGAAGTCCTGCGCAGCGCTGGGAAACGACAAGAGACGGCAGACCGACAGGCAGCGACAGCAACAGCCCCACTGCCGCCGGGGAATTCCAGGTTCGGTTCCCGGGAACGAGCCCCGCCCCTCTTCTTTTGCCCCGCCTCCGCCCCAGTGGGGCGAGGATCCCGGATGTTACCTCCTTCCGCGCTCTGAATCTCCGCCCTTTCTTCTCAGGCCCCAGCCCTTCCGAATCCGCTACGGGTGCTGCAAGGCCTGGGAAGAGTTTCGATGTCTCTAGGGTGGCTAGAGCGTCCTCGCGCGCTCCGTCGCGCTGCAGGTGACGGCGACCGGAGGCTGTCGGGAAGTAGGCGGGGTGACGTGTGGTGGACGAGCTCGGCGGCGGGTTTGCTGAGATCTGTGGCTGGCCGCAGCTGGTGCGGGGGGCGGCCGAGAGCGAGAGGTGGATCGGGGCGGTGTGTGGCCGGGGCCATGACGGGCAATGCCGGGGAGTGGTGCCTCATGGAAAGCGACCCCGGGGTCTTCACCGAGCTCATTAAAGGATTCGGTGAGAACCAAGGGGACCGTCCTGGGCCTGGGGTCATGGGAGGAGGCCCAAGCTGGGCATGGAGTGGTTCCCTGCGGCCACCGCCGCCTCGCATCTGGAGAGGTGACTTCAGGAACCTGGAGTCCGGGTGGGGGAAATGTATGTTTTCTGCCCTCAGCTCGAGACAGTCGTTTCCACAGTAATTTGAAGAGCCACACCACGAGGGCAAGGATCGTGTCTGTCTTGTGCCTGCTATATCCTCAGGACCTGGCACCCAAATCCTGTAATTGACTTGAGGACCCTCGCTCCCCAGGCTCTTAAAGCACATACTGTCCTTTCCACTGCCCCTTTTCTGCGGCGCGCACCTTATCCCGGGCTGGTGTGGTCAAGTGCATTGCTCAGGCCATTAGTCCTGCAGAAGCCACCCTAGGGTGTGCCTTCTCAAGGGTGAGGTGTCTGCGGCCTAAGCCGCCCAGGAACTCGAGATTCTGGTTACTCAAAGCAGAACGCCCTGAATGTGTGAATAGCTCTTCGGGACGTCCACACACGCCGAGTGCGTGGGCCTGAAAGGCCACTTCACTGGTTCCGCTCTCTGCTCATTTCTGGCTTCCGGTGAAGTGAGTTTTCTTGAGCTAGTGTTCTAGACTAGAAGCCACATGCTTTCCTCACAGTTTCTCTCTGGCTGTGTTTAATGCCTTCCGTCCTAAATAATCAGCACATTTGACTTTTTATCCTTCCCTATTTATCTTCTTAGTCTCTTCTTTGGACAGTACGTTTTTATCTGTTACATTTCCCAAGTATTACTGATTATACGATGTTAAAACTTTCACGCGGGATAGCAAACGTTGATGTAGACATTGCCTATTGTACATAGCTTAATATTTGGAATGTCATTTATCAAGCATATGTTGTTCATCTGTATCTCAGGCACAGTGGTAAGGATTGGGAAATTTTCTTTTCTTTTTCTTTTTCTTTTTTTTTTTTTTGAGACAGAGTCTCGCTCTGTCGCCCAGGCTGGAGTGCAGTGGCGCGATCTTGGCTCCCTGCAAACTCCATCTCTCGGGGTCAAGCGATTTTTCTACCTCAGCCTCCCGAGTAGCTGGGATTACAGGCTCGCGCCACCAGGCCGGGTAATTTTTTTCTATTTTTAGTAGAGACAGGGTTTCACCATGCTGGCCACGCTGGTCTCGAGCTTCTGACCTCGTGATCCACCCTACTCGGCCTCCCAAAGTGCTGGGATTACAGGCGTGAGCCTCTGCTCCCAGCCAAGGATTGGAAAATTTCCATGTGAATAAACCATAGCTGCTGTTTTGAAGAATTGGTAGTCAGACTATAATATGGTGTGTTAATTGCTATATTAGAGTATGTACAAAATGTTGTAAGTACACAGGTCGTGGAGGAGCACAGGCAGAAGGAAAAACATAAACAGTAGTGATGTTAAAGTATATGGCTTAGCGAACAGCTAGCAAAGTGACTAGAACATAATGTAACAGACTGGAGGAACATTTATTTGGATCTGAAACTGAAAAGATAAACCGAGGCCAGATTGTATCTCATGTTGTATAGTTTGAATTACCCTGTAGTGACTGGGGATTTACCTATCAAATATATTTTAATGCTGAAATGACATTCATAATTAAGGTTTATTGTGCTTGTAAGTGTGCAGGGCAGGTTGGAATAAAGTGAGGGAAGCTAGACATCTCTTAAAATGGTTGGAGTCCGAGATGACTGGCTAAACTAGTGGGTTAGGAAGGAGGAGTTAGATTCAATAAGTTTGCTATATTTAAATCAGCAGTTGCATGTGGAACTGTCTGCTCTTCATTCCTTTGGGAGCAGAAATACGTCCATAACATGCTAAATTAAAAAAGGAGTTCTCAGGGCTGCCAACCTTACAGTAGAGGTTGAGTGGTAGTATATTACTCCTACATGAGAGAAAAAAAAATCAAAAGGACTGCTTACTACACGTTGGGGAAAAAAGAGGCAAAAGTAACTCCCTGGTTTCTAGGCTGGTGAAACGCAATTACAAGTGAAAAGCAGGCTTGATGGACAAGAAAATGGATTCAGATTTGGACAGACACTGAGTTTGACATGTCTGCAGATTTAGCAATATATTTCACCCTCAAAACCTTAACAATATGTTAAAGTTAACTTTCAGAAATGTTGTACTAGGTGAGTTTGTTTACTCCGTCAATTTCATATGTGCAGAAAAATTGGAGATCATGCATGAAAGAATGATATATAAAATCATCTTCTGTACATGCACATATGAAAAAGCAGTAGCTATTAATAAATTGGCTTCATTAGCAGAAGAACCTGCAAAAAGTTAAATGATGGTCGTTTTATGTCACCATCCGGTGCTTCAAAGAGAAAATCAATTTATTCCAATTATTTCCATCATTTTCATTTTTTTCACTCAATTTATACATTTAAAAAAGCTTTTGGCTGTTGATTCTTTCAAAAATGAAATATCTGTATTGTGAATGCTGTCATAAATTCATTTCAAAAGTTCCATCATTGAAAGGGAAATGAATTGTAGATGCAGTAAGTATGTAAATACAGAGTTTGGTGGAATGTAGTATCTTTAAATTAAGAAACTGGTGGAGCAGAACTGTACTTTTAATTGGTATGGTCCATACATAATAACAAACGTGTGCCAAAACAAACTGTGATGGTCTGTTAATAAAAACAGAAGCTATAAACATTTGGTTACAGTCAAGATAGAGTGATGAGGACTGGATTCATTTTTCTTACAACAAACCAAAGACCCCAGCTTTCATTTTATTATAAGAAAGTAGAAGACGAGAGCACACTAAACCTAAAGTAAGCAGATGATAAAGTAAGGAAATAAAAAAGATCGGAGTTGGAATTAGTAGAACAGAAAAGAGGAAAAAAATGGAGAAAATACATGAAACTAGGAGCTGTTTTTTGGGGAAGATCAATAGAATCACTGTAGCCAGACTGATCAGAAAAAAGAAATGTTCCTGTATTTCAGTGTAGGAATAAGAGAGGTGACATCACTACAGATGCTACAGATACTAAAAATAATATTATGAACAATTTTATGCCAATAAATTTGACAATTTAGATGAAATGTACAAATTCCTTTAAAGACACAAATTGCCAATGTTCACTTAAGAAATAGATAACCGGTATATGCCCTGTATTTATTAAAGAAATGGAAATTGTAGTTTAAAATTTTCCTGCAAAGAAATTCTAGCCAAGGTGGATTCACTGGTAAATTCTATCAAATATTTAATAATATAAATAACACCAATTCTACACAAACTCTTCCAAACTAATTGGAGAGGAAGGAATGCTTCCCAATTCATTTTCTGAGGACCAGCATTATCCTGACACCAAACCAGACAAAGATATTACTAGAAAAGAAAATTACAGACCTATATCCATCATTAATTTAAATGTACAAATTTTAAACCATTTTACGAAATTGAATTTAATAATTCATTCAGTGGACAATACATGACTAAGTGGGATTTACCCCAGGAATTTACCAGGAATTTAGGATTGGTTTAACATTTAAAAATGTAATGCACATATTAATAAGCCAAAAAAATCAAAAATATGATTATGTCAATAGATGGAAAAGGCATTTGACAAAATCTAACATCTATTAAGAATTATGAAGTGTTAGATTTTATCCTGCTTGCCAGCAAATAAGTTGGCTTGCCAGTTTCATAGATGCTAGCAGACAACTTTTGGTTTAGAGATAAGGGTTGTATTACTCATAGCATAATAGGCAGCAGGAGATTCATTTTCACATTGGTTCCCATTTCCTCCGAGTCCATGAGGATGGAGGTGGGCTCTGGTGGATGCTGCATAAGTAGTGAGGCTGTATTACAGCTGAGGAACTCTTGAGATAGAGAACTAATCTTACAAGGAAGCTGCTAGCAAACCTGCTCAATTTTTGCCTTTAGGGACATATTATCTTTATTATCCTGAACAGCAAATCAGCCTTCCCTCTGCCTCAAAAAAAGGTGCTATCTCTGTCTTCCAACTCTGTTTACTGTATGAACATCCTTGAAAAGGTGGTCCAGAGCAAAACTGGTAATTCCTGGCAGAAGATGTGCAGAAACAGGAGAAACTCATTGGAAGACAATTCTTCCAACAATATCCAGCCTTCTTTCTACACCGAATAGCCATTCCCTCAGCCATTCTGCTCAGTATGACCTGACCAACAGGGTTGGTGCCAAATCTGTTTAATTTGTGTCTTTATAATGTTTACAGTAAAAAACCAGATGACTTTCTTGGATTTTTGTATTGACATTTCCTCTTGGCTCAAAGCTTTAATCCCGGGACAGCAAGATATATAAGTGATTTTGCAGACTCCACCTTGTCATGCAAGGAGGAAGAGTAATTCCATCATCTATAACAACTCTGACCCATGAGTTAGGGCAGATTTGAATGACTTTTGGGTCCAACATGGTGTTTCCTTAACATGAAGGTCTATTATGACTGCTCCTAAGGTACATTTCACCTTGTTTTGAGGAGAGAGAGAATGCCTGGCTTTCACACAAGAAGTCTTGGGGCACACATGGTGCCCCTGGAAGCAAGTGTTGCTTACAATTGTTACAGCCCCTAAAATGGTACCAGCTAAGTTTAGGGGTAGAAGGTAACAGTGCCTGCAATTTAGGGCTCCCACTTTAGTTAAAATAATTGGGTATAGTCTTTGTTTAAGGAGAGACTACCTGAGTGCTGTCAATCCAGTTTTTCCTATTTGGTCACATCATCAGCCAAATGGAGTTTATCTGTACCATGGAATGACTGAGAGTGGGGTTGTGGAAGACATATGGGAGTGTTTTTTTGCAGAGGTGCAGAAGCTGGGGCCATTCTTGCTGCTTCTGATAGATTTATCGGTAGGGTTAGGGGAATGACAAATTGTCAAAACTGTCTGTTGGAAGATAGCATACCTAGCAGTTAAATGTAACACATTGACAACAGTTTGGGAGAACTCCACGAGCGTTTTCCTTGGGGCTCCAGGTTGATTTTTAAGACAGTTATTTTTGAAATTTGTTTCTGAATTGAACGATTTTATAGACCCATCGATATAATGCAGATATGTTAGTTAATAAATAAATATTTCAAAGCGTTTTAACGTTAGCATCCCCTTTCGCTTTGGAGCAGTGTTCTGGTTTAGATGACAAATCATATGATCATTTTTTAAAAGACCTAGTTCATTTATCCATGACAGTTTTCTTTTTTTTTTTTTTGTAACCAGTACAGGTAGTAATGATCTCTCTTACCTCCGAACTTCCAGAACATGTTTTATGTATGCTTCATATGTAATTTATGCATACTATACAGTTTTTGCATTGTATGTGCTTGTCTCCTACCAGATTGTGACTTTTTAAGTATTGTGACAATATTAATTTCTGTCCTTGCCAGGGCCTGGTAGCATGCTTGGCACACAAAAAATATTTGGTAAATACTGTTTTAAAACCTTCCCCCCTCCTCAACTTTTTATTTAATATATATTATTGGGGAGTCTGTATTAAGTGATTCTTGGTGTTTACTGTTTGATAATCTCATACACCTCACAAGAATTTTGTGGCTTGGATGAAGCAGGTAAATATCCTTGTTTTATGTATATGTGGCAAAAGTTGAGGCTCAAAGAAATCGTGTTCTTTCTCAAGGTTAAGACCTTTACGACAGTTCTGGGATCAGAATGTAGGTCTCTGGAATCATCGCTTATTTCTTTTTCCATTATACCATGCTGTATTAGATATTTAATTTATATAAGGAGATAGATGCTAAATTGAGTATTATGTTTTCCTTACATGAAGAGATGTGTTTGTGTTTAATGTGAGATTATTTAAGCAGTGTCGCTACTTGAAATTCTACCTGTGCGGAAGGCTTTGAGGCACTTTTATTCAGTGTACTTTTTTTTTTTGTTGTGATATGATGTAGAATGATTTAATGTTTGGCCTGTTTTTTTATTTCCAATAGAAGTAACCAGTGTTAACAGTTGCATTAACATCCTTCCATGCCCTTCTTGACACTGATAGAAACATAGGTTTACATTTATCTAATTTGATATATGTGAATGTCTATTATTCTTAATCTGTTGCTAGATATTCATATTTTTTTCTGGTTCTCGTCTACCACAAACCATGTAGTAACTCTCTTTGTACATATATCTTTAATACCAGAATGGGCACTTCATAGATATTTGCTGAACAGAGCAAACTGAGGCACAGAATGGCATGAATGCCCTGTAACATTGTTAGTTTACCCAACTTTTTTTTTTCTTTTGTAACCACTGTTTTTTGCAGTAGTCTAAAGGCTTCTCTAGCTTTCACTTGAAAATAATCTGAAAAATTAGAAAGCACCCAGACTTTGAAACCTGATGTGGGTTTTAGTTAGTTTTCTGGCACACACTAGCTGTAGTGAATGAATATAGACAAACTGATTTATATCCAAAGCCTCTCGCATTAAATTCTTACCTTGCAGAGATTAGAGAAAAGACATTTAAAGCACTTTATGTAGAGGACGTAAAAAACTTTGGTAAATATGGTTGTTTTTTGTATTGTGATAATAATACTGGCTAATAGTTAGTGGACCCTTAAAGTGTGCTGGGCACTGAATTAAATTTATCTCCTATATTATCTCCTTAATTCCTCCAAACAACTCTATGAGGGTGAGGAATGGAGAGGTTAAATGGCTATATTCCTAGTAAATGTAGGAGCCAGGATTCAAACTCTGGCAGTTTGGAGGCCAAGCTCTTAACCACTACACTATTACTACCATATGCTAGAGCAGATTCTGAACCTTGGCACTGTTGATATTTTGGGCCAGGTATTCCTTTGTTGTCAGGGGTTGTCCTGTGCAATGCAGGATATCTATCAGCATCCCTAAATCAGAGCTATTTGGTATCCTCTACCAAATAGATGCTGGTAGCATGTCCCCTACCCCCCACACCAGTGAAAATAATGACAATAAAAAAAAAAAAAAAAAAAAGGCCTATCATTGCCAAATGTTCCCTGGGGAGCAAAATCACCCTAGTTGAGAACTGCTATCCTAGAAAGACATTTGGGAGGGGAGGAGGAGACGTGACTCTGAAGTAGTTGAAAATATACAGTTGGAATTCAGGATAAGGATCAGAACTAAAGATGTATTTGAAAGTTACTCTTAAGTGGTAGTTATTTACTTTCCCAGAGAAAAAAGTATACAGTAAGAAAATAATAATAATAATACAGTTATTATTATATATTATATTATTATATATATTATTATATATATAATATTATATATTATATTATATTATAATAATAATAAAATTCCGTCATATATCAATAGTATTAGAACGTGGAACACATTTACCATAAAAAGCAAGAACAGTAGGTCA